>NW_026926107.1:0-26910 GCF_032062105.1 Saccostrea cuccullata | reverse complement strand
ACCAAATATATCATTGATTAACAGATAGAAAGTATCACGTGAAAACAAATATTACAAACCTTTCACAACAGGTGCCATCTGTTTTTGTATATAAAGTGGTGAGTCCTTAGGACACATCTCATACATCTGAAACCTATATATTTAATGGCTAATTCTTTATCATCGGTTATTTCCCTTTCTCGTCTGGGTGTTATTTATGTCGCTTTCGGTCAGTTGTAAGGAAGCTTTAAACAACTACATGTTTTAGATAATGATAACCTAATATGGTTTATGAAGAAATGTGAAAAAGAACAGTGATCGATTTTTTAAAAAAGTCTTTAAACAATACATTTTTTTTAAAGGACATAAAACACCAACCCTTTCAGATTCCAGATGATGGATCAGATGCCTATAGGAGAAGTAAAAATCCCCTGTCGAACGGTCACACTCGCCGTGAGCCCTGTGTGTTGATCAGGTAGAAGGAATAATCCTTCAAATTTTGTATAAAAACTGAATATGCGAGGAAGGTCATTATAACGACCACAGAAAATACGAAATGATAGTTTTCAACGAAAAGATGAAATTTCTTTAATATGTATATAAATATAATTCAAAATTGTCATTCTCTTGTGATTTTCATCCTGTTTTCAATCTGATTTAAGTACTTAAAAAACGGTGACATTGGCCATTCAGAAGACTACCTATAAGTATAATATGATAATTATCACCCCATGGTTTCTTGCCCAAATGTCTAGTAAGGTACCTTAGTTTTTGTGAGGAAACTTGTCTAAGTAGCATATAACTTCAATGGCAAATTCTTTGAAAAAAATTTTTTTTCAACGAACCTTAGGATTAATATGTCGAACTTATTACTAGAAGTACAAACCGGTTTTCTTTATGCATTTTAAGCTCAATATATCTTTTCTTCTTATATCTTGATGATTCCTGTTTTCGTCCCAATTTTTCGTCCCATTGAATCGAGATAATGAAAAAAACACTTCCGCGTTTATAAATTTAACGGTCACAAAGTTACGAAGATACAGTGATAAACAGCATTTGCTGTACAGAAGTAAAGCATATGGAGGCTTTGTAAGAAATCCGCATAAGTTTCTACTTACTTATTGAATAGAAAATGTGATGCCGCGGAATTATGACTCCATGGAAAAAAGTATGTTAACAGATATGAGAAGTGTTTGTTAATTTACTAGCATTGTAGTGTTAAGCAATAAGGAACTTTTAGCTCTTTATCTGAAGGACCTCATGTATTGGATAAAATACACTGAGATGAACCTCTGTTGTCGTCGTCAGTCTCGTTATCATTTAATTCATAGACTACTATTGAAGTTTGTTTTTCTTTTGCAAAAACGCAGGAGGAAGAAAAAGAAGAGCCTACATATCATTGAAGTCATTTATGCCTTAACTAAATAATGGTAATAATTCCACATCAACACGACAAAATCATATGGAAACACATTTCACACACCAGATATGATGCCATGTATAAACAAGGGATTGTCTATCGTATCTAATTATGCGTCATAAATTACTTTCACATTCATCTTGTGCATAAAAACAAATTTATTTATTTATGAATATATATAAATAATGTAATGATAAAAATGTCTAAAATTTCGGCTAAAAGAACCCTCTTTCTCTTTTTTGAAAATCATTTCTTTTTTATTTATCATTCAAACATATTTGCAGAATATGTCTTCAACATTTTAGCAGAGACGGTGATAGTTTCAGGAATACAGCTTATGAGAGAACATAACATAGTCATCAATATTTTACAATTTCTTGGCGACTTCAGGGGGGGGGGGGGCTAAAGGCTTCTTGACCACCTCTGACAAAACAACCTCGACTGTGTTCTACATGTGTCCAAGAGACCTCTCTTTGAATGTCACGGTCGGTTAAACTCGGTCATATATTTTTAATCGTAGGGAAGATTTATTCATCAATTAAAAATCATATACATTGTAGGTAAACAAAAAGCAACCTGTTATTTTCTAACACAATATAAGACTACAAGTAACTAGAATTCATGTTTATTTTTTAAACACATTTTTCATTACAGATGAGCATTAGGAAAAGTTATTGCCATGAGTAATTATAGTATTATAGATAAAAAAAAAACTAAAAGAAAACTGTGACATATTGTCTAGAACCAATCAGATAGTGCGTTGTATTAGCATATTATAATGAGGTATAAAATAGCGATATAAAAAAAAATATATAGAAGGTAAAGAGGTAAAATTTACCCTGTCTATCAAATAGTATGATAAAGAAAGGAAAAGGCTACGATTTTTATGAAATTTTAATGTCCGATGAGGAATTATGTTCCCAAAAAGTAAGACAAGAGTTTCCAAGGCAATTGAACACTCCATAGTAGTATAAGGGGTCTGGATGGGTGGGTCAACTGAGTGCACTTTTGGGGCTGTGGGGGGATAGGTGGGTCAAGTGAGTGCACTTTTGGGGCTGAGGGGGATAGGCGGGTCAAGGGAGTGCAGCCCCTGTGAGGGATAGGCGGGTCAAGGGAGTGCAGCCCCTGGGGGGATAGGTGGGTGAAGAGAGTGCAGATTAGGGGGTCTGTGGGGGATAGCTGGGTCAATTCACTACAACCCTAACCCTAACCCTAGGGGGCTTGCATCCTTTATATATCCTATACGGGGTGTTTACACTGTGTTTACATTATATACTTTACTCTGCTACTACGATTTTGTTGCATCAAGAATTTAATTATAACGTTGCATCATCTTTTTACCCAGCCTAGCCTAATCGGTTCAAACTGATTTCCTCAAAACAATAAAAACCTGGATTTTTTACTGAAAACAATTACAAAAACACACATGGTTTATATACCTTTACTGTAAGGGCCCTGTGCATCAATACGTTTTACCTGCGTTTTTATACCTGTTGCATCATCTGTAAGGGGGCCGTGTGCAAAACATACCATAGACTTACCTATGCATTGTGACGTCATAAACTTGGCAGTGACGTCATGTTAGTCCTTCACAAGCCGCGATGGCTGCTTATTTTGACACAATAACACAGACTTTCACAGCGCTTGAGACTTCATGTAATAACAGTATGGTCCTATGGATTTCAGTACCAAAACTGATTTTCTACCGTTTTTCTTCCAAGAAAGTTCTGAACAGCTGAATCCTGGATCAGCCTAGATGTTATTTCACTGGATTATTTAATGAATATTACTCTACTGAGTTACCTGGTTACATGGTAAGTTTTAACAAACTTTTCTTTATACATTTTCTATGAAGGTCATCTTTGTATTTATTCATTATTACTGTGTTATATACCTTATGTTTAGAACATTCATATAAACACTGCCATTGTTTACCCTGAAATACACTAGGACACTAAAAGATCCTTAAAATGTTGATAAATCTTTTTTGCATGAGTTATGATCATATTGTCTCACATTCCTTTTATTGGATCAGTATTCTAAATATTCTTATGAGGAGACTCCTAGCATATCTTATAAAATACTGATACATGCTTTTAAAACAACTAAAGTGATATTCTCAGTTGTTATTTCTAATATTTCTATGAATCTTTAATCACAGTGACCAAAAGAAGGATATGGAGATAATCAATCAGATCATATTATGCCAATGAATCTTTTGTCTCAAATCTTTTTTAATGAAATATACAGAATCTTTTGCCTTATTTGTCACTCATATTTTTACATTCTGGTGCAACAGTGGCCCAATGAAAGTGGGAAAAACTCGGTCTGAGCATCTCTGTAAATCTATAAACATGTGTGCCCCCCTTTTTTTTTAAACCTTCATGTATATACATGTATGTATTTTATTTAGTCAGTGATTTCAAACATCAACATGTAAAATATATATTGAGTACTTTAAAAGTGAATATGCATGATTTTTATACCCTGAGTATTCTGACATACTAATGGTGACATCAGTTAAAAGAGTAATTAGTTATGTAAAATTCAGTTTATATGAATGTAAATGGGGTATTTATTCTCAGTTCATGTAAGGTATAATTTGCATGTAACCCAGAGTGTATTTAATATTACTATGATGGGTCATTCTGTGATTGAATTTAAATCAGAAAAAATGTTTACTAAATTTTGGTAAAATACATATGGTATCTTTTACATTTCTGTCCTGTTTGTCTGTCAATTGTTGCTTTACTTCCTTTGTAAAATGAGGTTAATTTGTGTATCACTGAATATTGTATGCTTTTTTTTCAGGATCAGCTAAGATGTTGTTTCACTGGATTATTTAATTGGGCATATAATTGGATAATTCTGGTAAGTTTGTCTTTGTTTTGTTTACATTTCCTATGAAGGTCATCTTTGCATTTAACCATGATTATATGGTTTAATTTAATTACTGTGTAATTCTTATGTGATCTAATATCTCTAACATTCATATAAGCACAGTCTTATTTTGTCTAAAATATACTAAGGAAACTTCATATTGTTAATAAGTCCTTTTGCATAAATTATGATATAATGTCATAATTCATTATGTCTGTTACCCATGGAATTCAGACTTACTAAATTGTGATCTATAAGGAATGTAATAAAAGAAAAAGTAAGAATCTACAAAAGGTTTATCCTTGTTTTGATTCTAAATATGTGGTATATATGGCATACATATATTTTCATTTTCACTTTTGTTTCTTGGTAATGAGCTTTTCAAAAAATGTAGGACTACATGTTGTATATGCTAATATCTTTTTGTATGCTGTACTGACAGGTATTAAACAAAATTGAATATGCTGTTAAGAGAAAGTCTGTTAGTGTCTAAAAATTACACTGATAATCATTTTGTATTTGTGATATTAATACAGTAACTGTGCTTCTTTTGTTATCTAAAGATAACATGATGAACTATTTTCATGAACTTTTTGGCACTGTATTTAAACATGCAATGTTTCATGCAGTTCCTTGTCATATTAACAAAATGATTATATTTTCTACAGTCCTCAACCTGGAAGATATGTTTTATTCCTAACCATCTATAATCCATTCTCTATGAAGTTCAGCCTGTCTGCCCAAATTCCTTTGGAAATACATAGTTAGTCAACCAACATAGAAACAATCAAACTTGAAGGTAAAATTTCAATGAGATATCATTTTAATTTTTTTAATTCTGTTTTATTTAAATGTTTATATTTTAAAATGGATAAAAAAATGGATAAAAAACATCTGATAATGGAAATCAATATCATAAAGATAGTAAGTTTTTTAGTGTCTAAATAATTAATCTGATAATGATTTTATTTATGATATTAATACAGTAGTTGTGGTTGATTATTATCTATAGATAACATGATGAACTTTTCTCATCTGGAGTTAATGTTAAAAACAATTTTTTGAGATTAAAAACAAATATTTTCATGATCTTTTTTGGTATTGTACATGTTGTATTTAAACATGCAATGTTTCATGCAGTACTCTGTCATATTAACAAAATGATTATATTTTTCTACAGTCCTCAACCTGGAAGATATGTTTTATTCCTAACCATCTATAATCCATTCTCTATGAAGTTCAGCCTGTCTGCCCAAATTCCTTTGGAAATACATAGTTAGTCAACCAACATAGAAACAATCAAACTTGAAGGTAAAGTTTCAATGAGATATCATTTTAATTTATTTAATTCTGTTTTATTTAAATGTTTATATTTTAAAATGGATAAAAAAAAAATGGATAAAAAACATCTGATAATGGAAATCAATATCATAAAGATAGTAAGTTTTTTAGTGTCTAAATAATTAATCTGATAATCATTTTATTTATGATATTAATACAGTAGTTGTGCTTGTTTATTATCTATAGATAACATGATGAACTTTTCTCATCTGGAGTTAATGTTAAAAACAATTTTTTGAGATTAAAAACAAATATTTTCATGATCTTTTTTGGCATTGTACATGTTGTATTTAAACATGCATTGTTTCATGCAGTACTCTGTCATATTAGCAAAATGATTTTATTTCTACAGTCATCAACATGGAAGATATGTTTTGTTCCTAACCATCTGTAATCAATTCTCTATGAAGTTCAGACTGTCTGCTCTTCCTTTGGAAATACACAGTTAGTCAATCAACATAGAAACACACAAACTTGAAGGTAAAGTTTCAATGAGATACAATTGTTTATTTTTATTTATTTATTTATTTATTTATTTATTTATTTATTTACATATGCATTTTTATATTTTTGAATTGATAAGTAAATGATATATGATTTTTTTTTTAAATAAAGAGGGCTTGGTGGTCATGGTCATGTTTAAACTCTATTGATATCCTTTAGAAGAAGAAGAAAAGGCATAAAAATTCATGATCAAATTTTTAAAACTAAAATGTATGAAATTTTTCTTTGCCAAATGATAGTTAACAGCTGAAGATAGCATATTTATAGAATAAGTTAAATATGGCTAATTTGTTAACCCCCAGCTTCCTTAATAGCATAATTGGTAAAGATAGGAAGTTTTGACTTCAATTGCTGATGAATTCTGAATTTTCCATTTAATATTAACATTCTATCAAAGAGAAAGAATACTATAATGTGGCTCATTAGGATGACCAGAAAAGAAATCTTAATGACCCTCTTGACTATGTATAAAGATTGTAACCTTATAACTGATGTAAGATGATCTGATTGTGTGGAAATAAAATTTCCTGGTGTTTCTACTACCCAAGATCTTCTTATGAGTGTATGGAACTGCTGTAATCCTTCTCCTGTTTATAAAAATAATACCTTGGAGCATGACACTTTATTCATAAAAGGCACTTTCAATATCATTTCTATGAGTTTGTGTTCTTTCTTTTTAATAATCTAGTGTTATATCTCCTTTAACCTCATTAATATGTATGCTTCCAACATCTTAGATCTGTCTGTATAGTTTCTTCAGCTCTTTGAACACAAATACCCTGATTCAATCTTTTGAGGTAAACATCATAGAGACATCATAGATGATTATCAGAGTGTATATATCACAATCTTGACCATAAGGTCAATTTAAATGGTCAAAGGCACAACAAATGAAAGTGAAAACTTTTCTTTTTTTTTTTATCAGAATACATAATTTTGTAATAAACAAACACTGGAAAGTTACTCTCATAATGAGCCTTAATGTCTTCCAAGAGTTCAGTTTGGACTTCCTCCATTAATCCTTGTATCTTGTAATCCTTGTATCTCCAATGGTTTTGTGGGCTAAAAATCATGTGTCTTTAACAATCTTTTTTTTCTGACAACTGTTTTCTCTTATCATCTATAAACTTGACTTCTTCTCTAGTCAAAGGTCTTTCAGGGTAATCCAAGTAATTCTCACCCTCTTTTGGTAATAAATGGTTATATTCTTCATTGGCTTCTTCTGCAATCAAGGGTCTTTCTATGTAATCTCTGACAACATTAGGATCACCCTTTTCTGGACATAATTGGTTATATTCTTCTTGAGAAATGATCTCAATAGTGCCATCTTTTTTATTTTAACTGGTATACCTCTGTCTACATCTTTCTCTGAAAGAATTCTCTCTCCGAACTGAATTTTACTCATTCCTTTACTCTTTTCTTTACTAGAGGTGTTACCCATGGTTAATATGAAAAGTCAAAATCTTATGTTATAACTTGTTTTTATACCCTTTTTGTCTATATGTAGAATTCCATCAAGCTTATATTACATTACAATTTTTTTTTCAACTACGACATTATTTTTTTATTTTTTCAGGATTCTCTAGTGAGAGGTTATAGAAATGATCTATGTCTACTCTTAGAATGGTGAAAGACTCTCAGATTATGCAAAGACTAACAGAATATCCTCTCTTGGAACACTGAAACAAGAAAACCAAACTTAAGAGGATGCAGGATTTAAGAAGAACATAAATATGATTTCCATCGAATTTAACCAGTACGATCATAGACTGTGGTTTATACAGGATGACAAAGAAAGGACCCAGGATTGTATGTTTCACTGTCAGACACTGACTATGGATAAAGTGTAATCATTTATCAAACTGAGATCTAGTCAAATCAAGTATTGAAAATATGATTTTCTGATAGCATGAGCTCTTTAAAAACTATTTCTCACTGACCTCAAAGTATCTGAATGTGACTTTTATTTTTACCAATTCATATTGAAGACTGTTGTTATGTATGGGAATTACACATTTAAACCTTTTATTTTTCATCTAATTTTTACAACCCCCTAGAAATTACACAGATATCCAGATGCTGGATTTAATGGTATTATTTAACTTTCCTGGAATTGTAAATATATTTTGTTTTTGTATGTATCATGTTTAATTTTGAATTTAAAATTTGTCTCAATAGGACCCCCATAAAGATGTAAGTGTCCCATAATCTGTGATGCAATATTATCTCAGATGTTATTATATAAAATAACGCTTAATTAGTTTAAAGGATTTATTTGAAGTTTGGCGTATCTGGTCGCGGTGACATATGACAAATTTGGGAGCGGCCGCCGGGTCGTCTCCCCAACAATCAACAACAAATGTGGCGACCCCAAATGGGCTAAATATTGTGCACTGGGTAAATTGCGCGAATGCACAACGCCACGCAAAATGGATACAATGGACCAATATCCCATTTAAATAGTATCCATGTCAAATGAATGGGCAACAATGTCATCAATGTTAAATCATTACAATATTGTTCAATGTCCAATATCCCATTAACATATCCAGGTATTAAAAATGTTGAGATTTGATTTATCAATGTTTAAAATCAAAGTAAATGCGCAAATAGCGCCACAATGCGCAAATAGCGCCACAAATGCACAAATAGTGCCACAAATGCGCAAATAGCGCCACAAGATGTCATACGATGTTTAAAATCAAAGTAAATGCGCAAATAGCGCCACAATATGTCATACGAGTTAACAACAGCACTCGTTCATGTGAGGTGGGGTTGACGATTACGAACTAACATCATCTTCATGGCACAATCCTGATAGAAAGACATCTGTAACTGCACCGCGACGTTGACGGATGACGGTTGTGTTACGTGCGTCTCGACGTTTCCTGAAATATATAATGCAAAAACACGGCAGTATCATGATAACAAAAACACACATATAATTTTCAACAGTGAACTGCATAAGAATGTGGTGGGAGGGTGGGTTTTTTAAAATATCGATCCAAAATTGAAATGATTGTATCGCCTGAACCAACCTACCCATGTGCTCGTCTGCTAACTTAGAAAGGAGGAAATTACGTCACGTACCAAGTATATATAGTCACTGTGGCATTTCTAACAAAAAAAACTGGTATGCACAACCCGGATTATTCCGCGAAGCACATACTCAATCTAAAATGAACAATGCACATGTATCACTGAGATAAAATCCCATATTCCTTGACGTTGCTTGAATATGGGTTATTATCTCAGATGTTATTATATAAAATAACGCTTAATTAGTTTAAAGGATTTATTTGAAGTTTGGCGTATCTGGTCGCGGTGACATATGACAAATTTGGGAGCGGCCGCCGGGTCGTCTCCCCAACAATCAACAACAAATGTGGCGACCCCAAATGGGCTAAATATTGTGCACTGGGTAAATTGCGCGAATGCACAACGCCACGCAAAATGGATACAATGGACCAATATCCCATTTCAATAGTATCCATGTCAAATGAATGGGCAACAATGTCATCAATGTTAAATCATTACAATATTGTTCAATGTCCAATATCCCATTAACATATCCAGGTATTAAAAATGTTGAGATTTGATTTATCAATGTTTAAAATCAAAGTAAATGCGCAAATAGCGCCACAAATGCACAAATAGTGCCACAAATGCGCAAATAGCGCCACAAGATGTCATACGATGTTTAAAATCAAAGTAAATGCGCAAATAGCGCCACAATATGTCATACGAGTTAACAACAGCACTCGTTCATGTGAGGTGGGGTTGACGATTACGCCACATGCTCGCAAGAGCATCCGCCACCAATGACACAAATTGGTGACGGCGTCGTCACTTCCCCACCTCTGTCACCACTAACCAGCACCTTTTATAGTTAAGCTTATTTTTGTCCTAATTATTTAAGTAGCTATGGTGATGATAAAGGTACTCCTTTTACTTACCTTATTAATACTTTCCTTATTTATGGAAAAGCACGGCAATTATTCTAACTTAAAGACAGCCAAATGATTTTGACAAAAAACATTGTGTGTTGCTTGCTATTGAATCGAGGCATGATATCGGGATTAGATGGATGAATTTTCTAATGCGACAGACTTGATAATGTGACAGTAATGTGACAGTATATTGTATATTTACAAGGATGGCAGTTGGACATTATATCTACAACTCTTTCTACCTAACATAGTTTTGTAAGATCTGTGAACAATTCTATTGCGGTATTTGTGCACGATATTGATTCTTGTTCAATGATGCTGAAAAGGACATATTCGGGGGGGGGGTGGGGGGGGGGGTAAAGATGTAAAACTGATAAGAATCACACATTTTCAAATTTAAAAATGTGGAATTATTTCTAAATGTACGACTTGCACAACCGTTAGCAACCAAGTACAATGAGTTTAAAACAACTTCGGATTACAGAACATAGATAACAATGGATAGCAAAGGAAATATATAATATGATTGTTTTTATCGTTTTCTTGACTTTTACAGGGCAATAGAGGGAAATTTATACTGCAGTGGTAATAAGTTCCATCCACTGATCCAGTGACATAACCATATATAATCAACAGGTCTTGTTTGTACCTACAAATCAATTTGTCGTAATCTAACATCTAGGTTTGTATCTATGCTTGAACACAACCGAGAGATGTGCGTAGTCAGAGCACTTGTATTAAGAAATTACAATGAAAGTATATGTTAAACTGTTCTCAGCATGTGAGCACGACAGGCCATGGGCCTGTATGGTATATATCTTCTCTCATGTATGGAAAACTAATTAATGCCTTATTGTAAACGATGTAAAAAAATCATGCTTATTGATTAAACATGAGAAATCATATGATTTGTATGCTAAAGGGGGATTGATAATTAGTATTTGACCGATAATTACAGGCTTATTGAGCCTGAGTGATGATATTATACCTATTTAAGATCATGGAAATAGGTGTTTGACTTTCCCTTTCTGTTAGATTTTCCATTCCTTTCAAGACGCTTAGACTTAAAGAGGAGAATACCGGGTATTAAGATGAATCTATATTAGAATGTTCTTAACTTGACCGATGTTTAAGTTACCCTTAAATGGGGTAGTTCCCCGATTGCACTTATAAAGTCCCCTAATCCCGGTGTACGCTTTTCTCATCCTCGACTATAAAGTTTGCTTTATAATCGTTTAAGTAACTTCTTACCCTTTGTCCTAAAAGACGGCTACAGGTATAGGCAATTGACATGATTGCTACCACACTAATTAGATAGAGGCAGTAAATTGCTTAAGGGATAATAGGATCTGCTCATGTGGTATTAGCCACCCTAAGTTCATTTTTTCTTGATTAAACTTTACTATTACAAGCCCATTGTGGCTATATACGGCGTTACGAATATATGTTGAGCCTAAAACCTACACTGTTGTAAATTTGACAAAAAGATGATCCAATGAGGTACAAAGCTCTGTCAGATGATGATGGCTTATTAAAAATAAGAACCAGATATACAAGAATTATTTTTTTTTATTTTGACATGTAAAGAAAGTCTCGTCCTAATGGATTCACCCCCGATGTCGGTGAATAGCTGTAGAGTATCATGAGAACTCTCTTCAGTATCATTCTTAGCCCGAAATTCCAATCACATATGAATGTTTAGTTATCTAGCTTTAGTATCCTATTGACAAGGTTTAAAATCTAATGCCAAACATATTACAGTAAGGCCTGGTTGATGCACGGCTACCCGGTATGGCCCTGGGGGGGGGGGAGGGGGGGGGGGTATGATAAGATTTGCGTTTTGTAGCTGTGAATCGAATTTACATAATGTGTCTATTTCTAGCTCCAAGAACACTAAACATGTTGTGAACCCCTGGGCTTTATCCATTTTAAGATGTATCCCTATTTGAGCACACAGGCAAGTGTCTGCCCATCCTGCAAAAATATTGATATTTTAATAGATGAATGTTGTGTTTTACCTTAACCTGCTTATTTTGTAAGCGACGATTACACTAATGTAGAGAATGTATAACATATTATAATATGGAAATACTAGTATTTTGTCCATGGATTAGGCTTCCCTAAAATAAAGTCCTATCAGCTTACTTCCTATTGTATATATACAATATATGCGTTTGCCTTATCTGTTTTAGAGAAAATGGTCCTGTAAGTCTTCGAAACATGGCATCAACTGTGTCAAAAGTTATTCAGTGTTAACTGTTGTTTCCCTTGGGTCTATGTGTGCGTTAGTGTTAAATGGAAGTGGGTAGGTAAAAAGCGTGATCGAGCGCGAGCAACCATATCGTCCCGGTTGGGGATATTTTGAGGGATGGGTGTTTGTAATCGGGTCAAATTATATCCCCAGACTCAACTACCCCTTACTCTCATTTGGCCGGAAAAACGTCCCCATTCTGATTTTCCGATACGAAGTTAGTAGGAGAAATAGTTTTCGTCCACGTTTTTAATAACTCAAATTCTGATTTAAAACCCTTGTCCAAAGCACTGCACGACTGCTCGTTTTAGGTCCAAAAGAATTTTGAGAGTACCTGAATTATGACTTAGTGTGCTTAATCTAAGACAGTAAAGGCGTTGATTATGAGATTTAAATGACTGTGCATTCCTATGCACTTGTGTTGACCTTATGCAAGTGTTAGACTGACACATGCTATATTTCATGCACCTGTAATCATACGGATAATTTTTCCTGTAACGTTATTGGTTTTGTAATTAGCATAGAATGTTTTTTATTGTTATTATTTGTTATTTTTATTTTGTTATTACACCCTAAGAAGGTGGGCCACTTATTCGTGACCACCCCTTAGGTCTAAAGTTCGCCTTTTGAATTATCCAAAATTGAAATGATTGTATCGCCTGAACCAGCCCACCCATGTGCTCGTCTGCTAACTTAGAAAGGAGGAAATCACGTCACGTACCAAGTATATATAGTCACTGTGGCATTTCTAACAAAAAAAACTGGTATGCACAACCCGGATTATTCCGCGAAGCACATACTCAATCTAAAATGAACAATGCACATGTATCACTGAGATAAAATCCCATATTCCTTGACGTTGCTTGAATATGGGTTAATATCTTGAATATTTGTTGTCATCCCATATACTTCATACTTACTACATAAAGACTGATTGGAGGAATACACTTTGTTGTTTGGGACACTTTATCAAGGTCAAAGCATGAGATTATTGAGAAGATTACTTTGACAATAATTTGTAACTTACAAACTTCACATCATAAGTACATAAATGAAGAATGAATAGGATGAATAAGAGATTTCTTAAGAAATCTTGGATCATGTTTCTCCTGAATAAAAACCAGTTACTGAGATAACTGATATGAGTCTTGCAATAACTTCAACATTTTGTAATAAGTATAGAAAATATGATTTTCTGATAGCATGGGCTCTTTAAAAATTAATTCTCACGGACTTCAGAGTATTTAAATGTGACTTTTATTTTTTGCCAATTCATATTGAAGACAGTTGTTATGTATGAGAAGTATACATTTAAACCTTTTATTTTGCATCTTATTTCTATATCCCCCTAGAAATTACACAGATATTCAGATGCTAGATTTAATGTAATTATTACTTTCCTGGAATTGTAAATATATTGTATTTGTGTATATATGTATGTGTATTGTACCCTATTTTTAAATTTAAAACTTGAAATATGATAAAGGTCCCTTAATATCCCACTTCAAGATGCAGTTACCCAGTAATCTGTGATGCAATATCTTGAATATTTTTATCATCTCATATACTTCATGCTTACTACACATAACAGCTTATAGTAATACACATAGTTTTAAAGGACACATTTGTCAAGGTCAAAGCATGCGATTATTGAGATAACTACTTTTGAAAATAATTTGTAACCTACAAACTTCACATCATAAGTTAAGAATGAATCGGAGATTTTCTATAGATTTTAAGATCATTTTTCTTCTGGGTAAAAGTCAGTTGGTAAGATTACTAATATGAGCTTTGTAATGTTGAAACTTTAACATTTTGTTATAACCTAGAGACTTTATATCTGTTATATTGGGTGACATGGCATATTCTTTGGAAAGAATTGGAAATGTAAATCAAATGCACAACAAGGATGTTTAAAGACTTTTACTATGTAATACCTAAGAATTCTGTAAAAATCTTATTATCACTGCATAGATAAAGACTGGTTGGAATAATATAAGTTTTGAACTAAGGTCAAGGGGAAAAACCCATTCATAAATAGATCTGCATGGGGAAGACTCCTCTAGATCTTCATTCAAAAGTAAAGAAAGTATTTTTTTTTTAAGTTTGAAAGATTGAATGGCAGCATATCATTTGCTTATGAATTTAAAATGAATCCAAACATATACATCTTTAGATGATAACTGTAGAATTTTTTCAATTCCTGGACTTTCTGTCTTGATATTTTCCTTTATTTTCTGTAAAATTTAATGATTGTCTTTTTTAGTTTAGTTGCATTAGTTTCTTTTTGGCATGTAAAAATGACATCATCCAATTTGAAAGAAGTTCATCTACATTTTATATTTAGGAGAGAATTTTTCATCAAAGGTTTCATTTTTGTTTATATGGAATGCTAAGTTCTGTTGATTTCCCTTTTTCCTACTAAAGACATACCAGTAGAGTAGTAAATGTACATGATGTGTCAGCAAAGCATGCGGAAACCTGATGACTTTATCATTTCTGATTAAATCAAATTATGAGTTTCATCTTTGTTACATTGTAATAATTCCTAAATAGGACACACACCAGAAACTCTTAAAATGATCTCTACTGTTTTAACTGAGCATCAGGCTTTAACAGTACATAACTATTCCAAATGATTTTTGGACGCTTTTGTATCAAAAAGACAAAACAGTTGGTTCACAGATGTTCCAAAGAAAAACAGCCACAAAGAAATGATTTGTTATGTTCTTTGATTGATTCATGTAAAATATATTTTAAAAAGTATATTCAAACATTTATCTTTTGCATAAATAACTTTTTGTGGAGAATTTTTCATAACTTTAAAAAAGTAGTCTTATTGTGTAATATGGTTAGCTTAAAATCTTGTAGACTTTAAAGTTTTACATGACCTGTCACACATCTTACATGTGTAACCATTTCATTTCAGGGTATTCAGCATATATTGTGGTTTTCTCTTAAATTTATTTGCTTATGTAATCAATAATTTGAGAATACTCAAATTAGGAAATGTAAGAGAGAATAGGCAAGAAAATCAGGGTTAAAAAATGTTTTTACTACAAAGGGGTTAATCTATTATTTAATATATAAGTACATTCAGTCTATACATTTCATTTGGGTATGAAATAAACTTACATTTGAGCATTTTAAGACAATTGTAAATATTACTTTAATCTGTTTTTTAAAAAATGACGAGATTCACTGTCAGCATGTTATTTCCTATAAAATAAAAAGAAAACGAACAATTTTATTTGAGTCAGTTTTTCTTTAAATGTAAATAAGAAGCATTGGAAGTTGGGAATATTTCACAAAGTTGATTGAATATAATACTCACTAGGACAGTTGGAGTATTATGATTTTACCCTAAAGGACACCAGTTTAAATTTCAATATACAAATCATGATTAGTCATGGAGTATAAAGTTTACACTTGCCAAAAGTAAATGGTATTTATGTTCCTTAGTTCTCCTGCCAAACGACTGAGCTTGTTTTTCGATAAACAGGCAAAAACAAATAACATCATGCTGAAGTGAAATATGTCATTTATTAAAGTAAATGACGGAAAAGTAAAAATAATATTAAAGAAAGCTATTCTTCTCACTCAATTTGTTTTTAAAATTAATTTGTAAATGAGAAATAGACTGGGTTTTTTTTCAGATAAGTAGATTAGTAGGCAGAATGTGAATCAACACCAGATAAATGTTGTCTTCTTTATTTCCTCAAACCTAAACTTACAAACCATAAAATTTAATGTTAAACTATGTATATAAACAAAAAAAAGTAGAATGAAAAGCTTAATTTACATTTTTTTAAGGAAGGATTCTTTCCTTATAATGTTGTTCTTTATTTATAATGATTATACATACAGGAAAAATGAATAAATGAATAATTTAAAACTACATATCCACATTAGATTGAGGATCATTTGAAGATCCCTTATAACAAAGATTCTTTAAAATTGCGTGAGGAATTTCATGTTTTTTAAAGTTACGATAAAAGTGTTTCTTAGGTTATTTTACGGATGATAGCTAATGCTGAATAAATGTATTGATATCTAGGGATATTCAATTAGCTTAAAATCTTGTAGACTTTAAAGTTTTACATGACCTGTCACACATCTTACATGTGTAACCATTTCATTTCAGGGTATTCAGCATATATTGTGGTTTTCTCTTAAATTTATTTGCTTATGTAATCAATAATTTGAGAATACTCAAATTAGGAAATGTAAGAGAGAATAGGCAAGAAAATCAGGGTTAAAAAATGTTTTTACTACAAAGGGGTTAATCTATTATTTAATATATAAGTACATTCAGTCTATACATTTCATTTGGGTATGAAATAAACTTACATTTGAGCATTTTAAGACAATTGTAAATATTACTTTAATCTGTTTTTTAAAAAATGACGAGATTCATTGTCAGCATGTTATTTCCTATAAAATAAAAAGAAAACGAACAATTTTATTTGAGTCAGTTTTTCTTTAAATGTAAATAAGAAGCATTGGAAGTTGGGAATATTTCACAAAGTTGATTGAATATAATACTCACTAGGACAGTTGGAGTATTATGATTTTACCCTAAAGGACACCAGTTTAAATTTCAATATACAAATCATGATTAGTCATGGAGTATAAAGTTTACACTTGCCAAAAAGTAAATGGTATTTATGTTCCTTAGTTCTCCTGCCAAACGACTGAGCTTGTTTTTCGATAAACAGGCAAAAACAAATAACATCATGCTGAAGTGAAATATGTCATTTATTAAAGTAAATGACGGAAAAGTAAAAATAATATTAAAGAAAGCTATTCTTCTCACTCAATTTGTTTTTAAAATTAATTTGTAAATGAGAAATAGACTGGGTTTTTTTTCAGATAAGTAGATTAGTAGGCAGAATGTGAATCAACACCAGATAAATGTTGTCTTCTTTATTTCCTCAAACCTAAACTTACAAACCATAAAATTTAATGTTAAACTATGTATATAAACAAAAAAAAGTAGAATGAAAAGCTTAATTTACATTTTTTTAAGGAAGGATTCTTTCCTTATAATGTTGTTCTTTATTTATAATGATTATACATACAGGAAAAATGAATAAATGAATAATTTAAAACTACATATCCACATTAGATTGAGGATCATTTGAAGATCCCTTATAACAAAGATTCTTTAAAATTGCGTGAGGAATTTCATGTTTTTTAAAGTTACGATAAAAGTGTTTCTTAGGTTATTTTACGGATGATAGCTAATGCTGAATAAATGTATTGATATCTAGGGATATTCAATTAGCTTAAAATCTTGTAGACTTTAAAGTTTTACATGACCTGTCACACATCTTACATGTGTAACCATTTCATTTCAGGGTATTCAGCATATATTGTGGTTTTCTCTTAAATTTATTTGCTTATGTAATCAATAATTTGAGAATACTCAAATTAGGAAATGTAAGAGAGAATAGGCAAGAAAATCAGGGTTAAAAAATGTTTTTACTACAAAGGGGTTAATCTATTATTTAATATATAAGTACATTCAGTCTATACATTTCATTTGGGTATGAAATAAACTTACATTTGAGCATTTTAAGACAATTGTAAATATTACTTTAATCTGTTTTTTAAAAAATGACGAGATTCATTGTCAGCATGTTATTTCCTATAAAATAAAAAGAAAACGAACAATTTTATTTGAGTCAGTTTTTCTTTAAATGTAAATAAGAAGCATTGGAAGTTGGGAATATTTCACAAAGTTGATTGAATATAATACTCACTAGGACAGTTGGAGTATTATGATTTTACCCTAAAGGACACCAGTTTAAATTTCAATATACAAATCATGATTAGTCATGGAGTATAAAGTTTACACTTGCCAAAAAGTAAATGGTATTTATGTTCCTTAGTTCTCCTGCCAAACGACTGAGCTTGTTTTTCGATAAACAGGCAAAAACAAATAACATCATGCTGAAGTGAAATATGTCATTTATTAAAGTAAATGACGGAAAAGTAAAAATAATATTAAAGAAAGCTATTCTTCTCACTCAATTTGTTTTTAAAATTAATTTGTAAATGAGAAATAGACTGGGTTTTTTTTCAGATAAGTAGATTAGTAGGCAGAATGTGAATCAACACCAGATAAATGTTGTCTTCTTTATTTCCTCAAACCTAAACTTACAAACCATAAAATTTAATGTTAAACTATGTATATAAACAAAAAAAAGTAGAATGAAAAGCTTAATTTACATTTTTTTAAGGAAGGATTCTTTCCTTATAATGTTGTTCTTTATTTATAATGATTATACATACAGGAAAAATGAATAAATGAATAATTTAAAACTACATATCCACATTAGATTGAGGATCATTTGAAGATCCCTTATAACAAAGATTCTTTAAAATTGCGTGAGGAATTTCATGTTTTTTAAAGTTACGATAAAAGTGTTTCTTAGGTTATTTTACGGATGATAGCTAATGCTGAATAAATGTATTGATATCTAGGGATATTCAATTAGCTTAAAATCTTGTAGACTTTAAAGTTTTACATGACCTGTCACACATCTTACATGTGTAACCATTTCATTTCAGGGTATTCAGCATATATTGTGGTTTTCTCTTAAATTTATTTGCTTATGTAATCAATAATTTGAGAATACTCAAATTAGGAAATGTAAGAGAGAATAGGCAAGAAAATCAGGGTTAAAAAATGTTTTTACTACAAAGGGGTTAATCTATTATTTAATATATAAGTACATTCAGTCTATACATTTCATTTGGGTATGAAATAAACTTACATTTGAGCATTTTAAGACAATTGTAAATATTACTTTAATCTGTTTTTTAAAAAATGACGAGATTCACTGTCAGCATGTTATTTCCTATAAAATAAAAAGAAAACGAACAATTTTATTTGAGTCAGTTTTTCTTTAAATGTAAATAAGAAGCATTGGAAGTTGGGAATATTTCACAAAGTTGATTGAATATAATACTCACTAGGACAGTTGGAGTATTATGATTTTACCCTAAAGGACACCAGTTTAAATTTCAATATACAAATCATGATTAGTCATGGAGTATAAAGTTTACACTTGCCAAAAAGTAAATGGTATTTATGTTCCTTAGTTCTCCTGCCAAACGACTGAGCTTGTTTTTCGATAAACAGGCAAAAACAAATAACATCATGCTGAAGTGAAATATGTCATTTATTAAAGTAAATGACGGAAAAGTAAAAATAATATTAAAGAAAGCTATTCTTCTCACTCAATTTGTTTTTAAAATTAATTTGTAAATGAGAAATAGACTGGGTTTTTTTTTCAGATAAGTAGATTAGTAGGCAGAATGTGAATCAACACCAGATAAATGTTGTCTTCTTTATTTCCTCAAACCTAAACTTACAAACCATAAAATTTAATGTTAAACTATGTATATAAACAAAAAAAAGTAGAATGAAAAGCTTAATTTACATTTTTTTAAGGAAGGATTCTTTCCTTATAATGTTGTTCTTTATTTATAATGATTATACATACAGGAAAAATGAATAAATGAATAATTTAAAACAACATATCCACATTAGATTGAGGATCATTTGAAGATCCCTTATAACAAAGATTCTTTAAAATTGCGTGAGGAATTTCATGTTTTTTAAAGTTACGATAAAAGTGTTTCTTAGGTTATTTTACGGATGATAGCTAATGCTGAATAAATGTATTGATATCTAGGGATATTCAAGAGTGTATGGTGTTGAAACTTTAAATATATATATTGGTCAGGCAGTTTGTCTTTGAATTCAGTTGGAAATTTTGATCATCACAAATTATATTTGACAGTATTAAAATCCAATAATTTTAGACAAACATTAAGAAGATTACACAAACACCGTACTTTCACAATTTGGTTTTACAAATATGAAAATTTTGAATAACTAAAGACTGATCTTAATTACATAAAGACAAGACTTACTAGATAAATAATCAGTCCTCATGATTAAATGTTTTTAAAGATTAAAAGTCTGAAAGTTTTTAAGATTGAAATCCTATAAGTCTGAAAACCTAAAAAGTATTAATATCAAGATTCAATTTATATTGTGTTTTGAAGGATTGAAAGTCAGTATATGATTTGCTTGTAAAATTCTTTAAAATTAAGGAGCACATTCACTGATATATTATAGAAAAGAGTGGGAGATTTTATAACTAATTTCTAACAAATAAACGAATCACCCTGATATCCTTGAATCATAAAATGATTGTAATCACCATATATTAATTAACCAATTGTCAATAACAATTAACAATCTTAAGAACAAGAAAAATAGGCAAATAATATTTTGGTTCTTGATATATTCCTTTTCAAATACTGTCGATTTTGCATTTATTATTTCTGTGCACCAATTTTTGATTCAATCAAGAAACTTACACAATAAAACATAAATCACAACTCAAATCAAATAAATGATGAAATAGACACAAATACTGAGAATTTCATCTCTTTATATAATTTCGAATAACTGTAAAGAAAATTTCTTTCAAAATAAACTTTTAAAAAATCCTATGGGTGTGTATAGAAAAAATCTACTGGCCTTTGACCTCTTAGAAGAAAAGAGCCTAGTCAACTTCTGAAGAAGACAGACGTATTAATAACTATAGACTAGAAAACATTTTCACATATTATTATCTAAAAGTTTGAGCTAAATTTCTGTTATTAGATATTTCAATCAAGATAAAACCTGACTAGTTTTCTTGCAATAAGAGTGAAGCAATTAATGAATTTACAAATTGGACAAAATAATTTACAAAGAGAAAATAGATTATCATTATCAGCATTTACAAACCCTTTGTACAATTACATAAAAATAAAACAGATACAATGTGCATAAATTCACAAATCATGTGCAACATGTGTAATGATTACAACTAAGAATGTGTATCAGTGGGAAAAGATAATACTACCCTCATACAATGAAACCTGTTTATTGTGAACACAGTCAATAAATGTTTATAAATGAAAAACACAAATTATTATCCCCAAGAATGAATGCATTGTAAATCATGGAATTCATATTGGATTTAATTGGTTAATTTACAGTGTCAAAGTGCACAGACTGACAAAATCAAACTTTAATGAGTAAAGTGGCATGGTGCAGCACAAATTAATGAAGTGGGCTGTTTGAATGACTATTCTAATAAAGCTTGATAATTCGAAATAGCTTGAATTTGCCTTTAAGTAGATGAATGTACATAAAAACCAAATTCAGTACATGCTCTTATCTATAAAAGAAACAGGGAAAATTCTGCTGTAATTCACTGCTCTTGAGTTTTACTACAGATGAAATGAAACTTCTGTAAAATGTTTCAAAATCTTTACCTAATGAATGTATACACGTCAGTTTCAAAAACCATTCACTTCATTCATGCAAGCATTTATTCATGCCAAGAATCACTACAAATTATGTCTGAGATGAAAATCCAGGAAAATGTACAACTAAGTACTTCATAACTGTAGTATTACAAAAATTATCTTACGGTCATCAAATTTTCATGAAATTTATAAAAATCTTTTGCACAATAATCAAAATATTGAATTTACAAAAATGGAATTACTACTGCTAATTGCTTTGAAATGTTGAGTTTAAAAGAAAATTGAGCATTTCCACAGTCTTGTAAAATTCTCTTGAATTAAAAAATGTTATATGGACATGTTCATGCATCTAAAGTCTTCTCTGAAAAGTGGAATAACCACACTGAATACATAAATGCCTATAGTACATATAAATTGTCCCCTTTTAAATGGCCCCAAGCTCACTAAAAAATCACCTTTCATAGAAAGGATTCATAAAAATTTCTTACAGTATAAGGGAGATAATTCATTATATTCTTTGACAACAACTTTTCTCTGATAAATTTTGTTTTAAACTGAAAGGAATCAGAAGCAATTACTTTCTAGGATCTAAACTTGTATTTTTGTTATTGGTTTACCTATATGTATGAAGTGTACAATAAGTTAAGGTGGCTAGTGGGTCAACGAATTATTTTTTTATTAACCACCAGATATAACTTAAATTTTGGGATATGATATCTTAAGCTTTCAACTATCATTTGGCAAAGAAAAATTTCATAAATTTTAGTTTTAAAATTGATCATTTTATTATATCTTTATATGGAGCTCTTCTTTTAAAGGAGATCAAAATAGTCTAAAATGGCCACAACCACCCAGCCCCTTTAAATCAAGGGGTACATGGCACTCAAGCTGGTTTTTATCTAAGTAACACATACCTAAACATACACATGTATTTTACAAAATAAATTAATGAGTCTTATCAAGTTAAAATATATCCTATAATATATACAATATTGTTGATTTTTGTATAAACAATTATAAGATATCATTTATATATACATGTATTAGTACTAGGGATGTCAAATCGGTCAATTTTTAGTACTCGGTTACTCGGACGTTTTTCCGATCGAGTACCCAGGTACTCAGTAAAAAGTGTAAATAAATATAAACAAGTAAATTGATGACTGTAAAACATTGAAAACTCTTGTAGAAATAAACCCACATGCTTTGATAGGAGGTTTACCCGTAAATGTATTTCTGATGTAACAATGATAAGCACTTCGTGTCCGAAGAAATTTAATATAACATTTTTTACAAATATCAGATAAACACAAGAAATAAAATCATAAAATTGTTAACACTGTTTTTGTTTTAAAAAAAATACTCGTTCCGTAAATTGTAACTCTTTGTTGCGTTTGACGTCCAGGTTTCTGTCGTCAGAGATACATGCAGTATCAACTTGAACTTGACCTTGAATTCTCATAACAGAGCGGATTTACGAATTTCGCACACTTTTTCACTCCTATATTATATAGAATCTCGGGACGGTATTTTGTAGTTTAGTGCATCAGTTTTTAAAAGCCTTTGCCTTCAACCATTTGTATTGGCGTGTTATCAAACAAAACCATATCAACAACCCCACGTGTAATATCTGTCTCTTTTCCGAGAACTTACGGCTTCTCGGAAAATTGACAAAATTATCTAATTTATTCAAACATAATAGACCTTAAACGATGTTCAGTGAAGACAACAAAGCAAATCAAAGATAATGGTAGAAGACAGGCAAAGGTGAGAAGGCCAGGTAGCAGGTGCTTGGTCACGATAATTACTAAATAAACACAGCCAAAGTCGATAACGGTCATTAAAAGGTGTGGGAAACCCTAATTACTGTATGTACAAGTACAATGAGCAATTTACGTTTTAAAACAGATTGTTTATTGCATTAATAAATAAGCTACGAAATATTCAAAAATATACATCCGAGTAAACGAGTACCGATTTTAGTATTCGATACTCGGACGTTCGATCGAGTACCCGGTTAACCGGGTACTCGTTGACATCCCTAATTAGTACACATATCAACATTTTTTTTTTTAATTCTCTACAAAGTTTGTACAATACTTGCCTTTCTTTGGATGGACATTTTATTAACATTTTTCTAGCTAAACCCCTGCTATGAACAATTACTACTGTACCTTCGCCTTGATATTTACCAATGATTTTTCAACACAGAACAAAACCAAAGTCCATATGTCTACAGTATATACAGTGTACATGTAGTGATCTGGTATCCTTGCGTAACAAACCAGACAAACTGAAATTTCCTAAAGCTGAAAAAGCTACAGAAGTTTTTAATTAGAAATGGAGACAAGAAGGCACAATAAAGAAGTAACAAAGCAGCGTTTAGAAAAGGATAGGTTTATCTTTGACCGTGTCCTTGACATAGCTGGTGAATCGTTTGAGGAACTTGGGGTACTCTCTCTTGTACACACCTCTCCACACAGAGGCTGGGGCCGATCCTCCTGGGTTAACTGAAATTAAGGCACAAATCTGTGAATACCACTTTCTCTTTTTTAATACATTGCCTTTAGTCTTTATAAAGTTCTACACACTAGGTAAAGTACACATAGAAAGAACTAGAACTGTCCAATTGGGACAAAATACCCCCCGCTGGGTTTTTCAGAAGTAAGTTTTTGCATAATAAAGATATGTATCAAACACGACTTATAAAATTTTTCTTCCAGTGACCTTGAACTTCCCAAATGACCTTGGGTCAAGGTCATGACACACCCTTGGGTCATGGGCAATCTTAATGTGAAATGAAAACCTACCAAGTTTATCCATAAGAAAGATATAGACCGGACACGAATTATGAAATTTTTCTTCCAGTGACCTTGAACTTCCCCAAATGACCTTGGGTCAAGGTCATGACACACCCTTGGGTCATGGGCAATCTTTGTATGAAATGAGAACCTACCAAGTTTATCCTTAAGAAAGATATGGACCGGACACGAATTATTAAATTTTTCTACCAGTGACCTTGAACTTCTCCAAATGACCTTGGGTCAAGGTCATGACACACCCTTGGGTCATGGGCAATCTTAATGTGAAATGAAAACCTACCAAGTTTATCCATAAGAAAGATATAGACCGGACACGAATTATGAAATTTTTCTTCCAGTGACCTTGAACTTCCCCAAATGACCTTGGATCAAGGTCATGACACACCCTTGGGTCATGGGCAATCTTTTTATGAAATGAGAACCTACCAAGTTTATCCTTAAGAAAGATATGGACCGGACACGAATTATTAAATTTTTCTACCAGTGACCTTGAACTTCTCCAAATGACCTTGGGTCAAGGTCATGACACACCCTTGGGTCATGGGCAATCTTTATGTGAAATGAAAACCTACCAAGTTTATCCATAAGAAAGATAGAGACCGGACACGAATTATGAAATTTTTCTTCCAGTGACCTTGAACTTCCCCAAATGACCTTGGGTCAAAGTCATGACACACCCTTGGGTCATGGGCAATCTTTGTATGAACTGAGAACCTACCAAGTTTATCCATAAAAGATATGTGTCAAACATGAATTTTGAAATTTTTCTCCCAGTGACCTTGAACTTCCCCAAATGACCTTGGGTCAAGGTCATGACACACCCTTGGGTCATGGGCAATCTTTGTGTGAAATGAGAACCTACCAAGTTTATCCATAAGAAAGATATGGACCGGACACGAATTATGAAATTTTTCTTCCAGTGACCTTGAACTTCCCCAAATGACCTTTGGTCAAGGTCATGACACACCCTTAGGTTATGAGCAATCTTAGTGTGGAGTAGTACATGTAGATTCTAATGTCCCTCTGTAAGAAAGATATGGACCGGACACAATTGCACAGACAGACGGACGGACGGACAGACGGACAGACAGACAGACGGACAAGGTGATTCCTATATACCCCCCAAACTTCGTTTGTGGGGGGTATAAAAACAAGTGTTTCAAATATTTTAATCCTTCACTTGTAACTTAGTAAGTAGATATACCGGTCTTTCTTTTGTAAACATAGGTCATTGCTGTTTTAATCTTTATTCCATACATATATTTCTGATATTTTAAAACACTCAGATTTTCATCTGAATACTGAATATCAAATTATTATGCATTTGACTGGATGTAAGCGCAATGAACAATCTATTCAGTAAAATAAGGATTTTTTTACATTGTCTACTTACCCTCTGCGGTGTTCCTGATTTTACACTTGATGTCGTCACGACTGATATTACCATCAGCGGGTGGATCAATGATGGTCTCACATATCATGGCCACATTCATTTTAACTCGCACATACTTGTTCTAAAAAAATGAAATGGATTATCTGAAAATCATCACCTGCTTGTTTTCTTAATCATTAGCTTCTGTACAAGTTTATACCGTGTAATATATATGTAAATTATGACTCAATTTTGTGAAGAATTTTGCAGGTTTTGTTAATAGGGAAATTTTACACTGAATAGGTGAAGAAATATATAACTGAAATTTACAGGAATTTTACTGTCCTCCGTTGAGTAATTGACGACAATCCACCTGTCTGGTTCCTCGTCATTCTTCCCTGTCACATGACGGAGGTGTGACCAGAAGAGGGCGTCTCTCTGAGAGGCCGGCCACACCCTCTTGATGACGTTGTGACTGATAAAAGTGTCCTCAGCCAACCACTCAGTACAGACACTGGACTCAAGAGTAGCTGTCAATCAAAAAAGTCAAAGATGTCAAAGACATTAACAACAGGAATATTCCATATTGGCTATTGAAAACTATCAATAAAAATGAAAATTTTTCTACTTAGACTAGATGGGGGATATTTGTGGAAAAAGTACAAAAGAGGAAGTCTTTTAGCCTATAAATTGTATTTAAAATCATAAAAATTTAAATGTATTCATACCATCCCAATCCAAGCGTTCATCAATACTCCAGAAGTAATGGCAAACCTCATGGCCAGTAATACCCTACAAATATTGAATTTCATTAGAAAATTCAAGTTTCACATGATACGCATACATATATACTGTATGCAGAGACATTTTTGGCACAGTTTTATTTTAACCCCATTTCCTTAACCAAAAAGTGGCCATGTTTAAAATGGTAATAAATCACATTTACAAACAATTCTAATTTTGACCAGACAGTTGGGTTATAGTGACAATGCTTTTTAAATTTTTTTTTTGTTTTTGGAAAAACACCGCAGACCAAAAAATCATGTATA
>NW_026926106.1:0-26928 GCF_032062105.1 Saccostrea cuccullata | reverse complement strand
CACCCCATTAAATTAGTTTTTAAATTAATAATATTACATAATATCAGATTAGTCTATTATGCAATATCAAATTAGTTTTCAAATTCATTTCAAAACTTAAGCGAGTCAACAAGAGCTATTTTGAATCAAACAGGCTTACCCATTTGCCCAATTCTCAAGGGATATAGATAACGCCAATACTCTGTCGGTTAGCTCCTTGCAAAAAAAACCCATTAATTTCTCTCTAATTTGATATGCAATTTTCGGTTATCAAAATTCTTCTTGACCAGTGCTTGATAATTACACTCATAGGAGACATGGGATTTCTCTAACATACATTATATTTGTTTTAGATTGCTGTCAAGTATATGCTTAAAAAAATAAGTATTTTCTTTTTTAACATTTTTTTAATAAGAGCAGTGCAATACTCTTACTTTTTTGGGTTGTGTAAATGAATAGTCAAAAACATATATTTTTTTAAAAATTCACTTAGTTTGGCTATAACTTTTGAATGGTAAATACTAGGGCTTTCATATTTCATATATGTTTTTCTTGTGGCAAGACCTCTCATTGGATAGCAACAATTTTAACCTTTTGACCTTGACCTTGGAGATTTCTGCACTTATGAAAAAACTTTAACCTTGGCCATATCTTTTGAATGGTAAGGGCTAGGGCTTTCATAATTCACATATGTAATCATTGTAAGGAGACCTTTCATAGGATACCAAGAACTTGATCCTTTGACCTTAACCTTGGCCATAACTTTGAACGGTTCGGGCAAGGGCTTTCATACTTCACGTATGCAATACTTGTTGCAAGACTTTTCTTAAGAAACTACCAATATAGATAATCTATTTTGTCATACTGGGTCATCAAGTTCACTTCCTTATAACTTTTGATTGAGAAGACAAATGGATTTCATATCTGACATGTGCATTACCTTTGACAAGATTTGACACAATATATCATAAAAAAATGACATCCCACCAACAAAGACACCGAAAGCGGGGGACCACAATTCTTTGAATTTGCTTGTTTTATCAAAACCTTAAATATTTAAAACGTCAATATCTCAGGTCCTACAGTGACTTTATCATAAAAAAATTATTAAACCAGGATTTGTTATTTATCATACCGATTATTTGAAGGAATATTGATCAATCTTTACATTTTTTCAAAGTGCGTTAATATGGTCGATATTAACGCACTTTGAAGAAAAATTTTTTTTTTCAAAGTGCGTTAGCTTGGTCCCAAATTTTAACGCACTTTGAAAAAATTTTTCAAAGTGCGTAATTTTTCAAAGTGCGTTGTAACACACGTCTTTCTTATCGTCGAATTACTTACTTCACTGGGTGAATCAGTCATATTCCGATTAAGATGCCTAAAATTTTTATATTATGAGCAAAACATCTAATTTTTACCCTTCCGAGTGGTGTAATATTCCAGGCCTTCCTCAGTGGGACCAGACTCAACAGACTGGGGATCTAACATGGTTCTCAACAACTTACAGGATCGGTTCCTTTTGTTATGTAAAATGGCCGAACACGCACAGCGATACGTAAGACATTTCTGTGCACACGATTCCAGATTTACGTCTTCAATTTCTTCCCGTATATAGGAGGAATTGGCGATGACAGCATTGTCGTACTCAGTATCTCTTTCTAGTTTTCTTTCATGATAGTGAGAAAGAAGACACAGTGAGGATCCAATAAAGGCGAAAATGGTTGGCAAGAAGCACATCATGATTAAGAATCTCATTCTGAACAAAGTCAACATATAGAAGCACAACACTTTGCACAAAGGCCCTTTTTCTCAGCATAGATAACAATCTGTTAATAAATATTAAAACAGGGAAAAACATAGAAATGTTTAATTTAGTGATTCATGAGCAAATTGCATTTTTATCTTATTTTTCCTAGTGAAATATATATGAGAAATATATTGAAAAGGACTTTCGAGAACAATATATTTATCTTTCATTTAAATTCCCCGATTTTTTTATGTACATTTTATCAAATACTGCTTTTTATACCAAGAGCTGAACACTTAATGTTTTTTTTTTTAAAAAATGATGTTACGGTCTAATATAAACCAGTATGTATGTAGTAATTGGCTTTTGATGTATAGGAAGGTATGGAAAATTTAATCATTGATAGACTAAATAATTTAAAATTTAGCAAGACAACCATAGAAATATTTTAAATATGTATACATAGGCAATTTAACCACATATAATCCTCATATGCATTGCCTTTTATATGAGGATCATATGTGGCTCATATGAGGATCATATGTATATACAATCATATGAGAATCATATGTGGCTAATCATATGAGAATCATATGTTTACACATATGTATATCATATTATCGTATTTACATATGATTCTCATATGAAAGGCCCTGCATATGAGAATCATATGTATATTTTGACAGTTGTCATATGAGAATCATATGAAACTGATCATATGAGAATCATATGAAACCATATTCACTAATTTGCCCTTGTTATACTCAGGTAAAAATCATATGAATATTTGGACAGTGATCATATGAGAATCATTTAAAACAGTAATCACTAATTTGCCCTTTGGTATATGCAAATAAGATTGCAATTTCAATAATATATATCAATAGTAATTTAAATTTACATTAATTCAAAAGAATTTGTTAGCAATTACTTCTGTAAAGTTCTACTCTGTTCAACACCCCCCCCCCCCCTTTCCCTAAAAAAAGTTCACAATATTTTTCTGTAATAATGCATTTCGCAGATAAAATTGATAAAGAATAAATTTTAATTTGCTTTTTATTTCAAATTTTTTTGGTTTGGTTTATTACTTGAGTAAAATCAAAATCATTCCGTATTTTTCTTCCGGACCGGTTTTGACTTTTATCGGATGAAAGTGTACGTCATGTTTGACGTCCCTGCTGCAGCAGAAGCGCTGCGTGTTGGAAAAAGTAAGTTATCTCCTAACAAGTTTTTATAAAGACCTTTAATTAATATTGTTTAAATATCCTTTCATTACGGTTACAGCATGTACAGGTTCGTATGAACTTAAGCTATTTCTATAATACTCTCATCACTTGTAATTGTTAAATTAATGCATTTCGGAAACCTACATAATGTTAGTGATCTGTAAGTATTCCCCATTTTCAAAAGGTGAGTTATTTCCCCTGAAAGGAACTCTTTTACTGTATTTAATAAATAAAGTCACTTTCGCGGACGTTCTTGATGTACAATGTAACATGTTCATGGTATATTGCCTCTGTCATATGGAATAATGTTATTGTGTTTGTGAATAAAAAGAAATCTTACCTGATTCGTATTTTTTTTTTTAATTGTCCACTCAAAGTCTCTTTCTGGATTTGTATTAATCTGTATAGTAGTATAATAAGGCGCTGTGTGAGCCCCCCCCCCCCCCCGTTTACAAAAAAAAAAAAAAAGAAACAAATTACTGATAAAATGCTGATACATATTCGAATAGGCCTATTTTAAAAAAGAAAACCAAAAAAAAAAAATGCTAATTTTCGGTAGTGGATGTTCTGCAGACGGATCATCATTATTTACAAAATATGCAGAACAAATATAAGAATTTTTAGTTATAAAGTTTTTACGAATTAATCTCGCCTACTGCAGCCATATTTTCTTCTCTGCATCTCCAGGAATTTTTTGGAGAGTAAGACTGATGACATATCTTTCTACAGTTTTATATACCTTTGAAATTGCTGCATATACAGCAGTAGTTCGTCTTCCGCGACCGATACCAAGAAACTGCGTTTTTGCTCGATTGTATGTTATAACATAGAATATTTACTTACAAGAATTTAACACATTTGGTGACAATTAAAGGCCTATTTCATTTGAATTCACCGTGTTTCCAGAATTATTTTATTTGTAAAATAATTGATTCACTGTATAGTATTAAAACTTTGAATGGAATTCTAAATGAATAATTTAATCTCATGTGCTCATGTTACGAAGAAAGACTAATTAGAATAGAAATTTTTATAAGTTATTCTTTTTTGCAAAGTGTGTAAAAAACAATATCAGAGAGAGAGAGAGAGAGAGAGAGAGAGAGAGAGAGAGAGAGACTCATTAAGAAACCCTGTGTAACTGACATACATGTACATCTGTGAAAAAATATATGTACCGTAATTATATTGAATTCACAATTAATAATTCTAATAATTTTTAATTTCCACAATTTTGGTTCATATTGAACTGTCCAACCCATTTACACATTCGTTCTCTGTACCTGTACTCACGAAACCCTCGTGCGTCACCTCAGTGTCAATCAAATTCGCATGAAAATGATTTGAAACATTCTTATGGTCAGTTCTGAGTTCAAGTGTGTAACACACTCAACTGACATCCAGCGGAATTCATCTTCCCGGTTTCACCACAACGCTTTTTAAAGACATAAATAAGATGTATCCCGTAGATTATACATGTAAGATTTTAAGAAAAAAATACAATAACGTACCATAAATTTGCAAATTTCTGATGAAGTTGTTTGCCTACTAACAGGCAAGTATCAACGGGGTGGGTGGGGGCGGGGGGGTTGCGGGGTTAGGTGGTCGAGGGGCCTAGTCCCACCCCCACTTTTTTCCCAACATTACTTTTTTTTATTGAAAATGTTCATTGAAAGACAGGTTGCCACCCCCCCCCCCCCCCGCCACACACACACACACTGTTTATACTATGGTAAAGTTATATAAGGGGAATGTAGTATTGTATGCCAAAGAACTGGTACTGAAATAAGTAGCTTTTTCGACTTTGGGCAAGGTTTTTCTTTGCTTGTCAACTTTTCTAGGTAAGAAAAAAAATATATCTTTGCCTGCCCCCCCCCCTTTTAAAGACGATGCTACGTGCCTGGCTAATTCGTATATCTTTCTAGAAAGGGGGGGGGGGGGCAAATAGACCCTTTATAAAATCGTTTATTATCTAAAAAAAATGCAAACCGTTTCCTTCTTTTAAAAATTTTTAAATACAGCGTGTAAGTTGATCACTATTTTGTTGGATTATCGTAACATGTTATGCTAGTGTTGAAGAGTTCCGATTTTGAGGGGAGATAACTCACTTTTGAAAATGGGGAATAGCCTGCGTCTTAAAAATTCTTCCTTTTGAGATATTTATGATACTTCAAAGCTGACTTTTTACAGTTGGAGTACCTTTTACGTACTGTCATGCAGTGAATACTTGTTTTAAATTATTAATAAATTGGTATAAGATTAAAAAAAACATCAAATACCAATAACAGTTGATAAATTTTGACATGAGATCTTTTATCTTTATATCCAGGACTACTCCACACAACGTTTATCCGTCTGACTGTCCGTCCGTCACAAATTTCCAAATCTGTAAGAAATATTGAATGAATGTTTTGCTCGTAAATTGGCAAATTGCTTTTCACTATGGCGTTCTTAAAATACCACAGTTAACGATCTCGTTATCCTTGAACATCATTGTACAGGTCTACTTTCCAAAATAATTGTCTGACGTCTTGGCGTCAGACAGTACTAGATTTAACCAGGGCTTATTTATGCAGTCGTTCCATTAATTTGTTTAGATAGTTCGATGATGGAAATTTCGATACATCCATAATCTCCGAAGACGCATGTAGCTCGGCCAAGGAGGAAATGCGCTTTTAATCTTTTATTTGCATAAATGGGCACGTATTAAAATATTTTCTCTTAGTTGCCTAGCTCCCATTATAGTAAAAAAACTCCAATCCAACGATTATATTTTGGACGAAATTAGTTTGCTTCTTCTTGTTTCTTTTCCTACAGACTTCAGAATTCCATCCATTAATTACGTGTTAAGTAGAAAATCATTGTTACAGTACATCAGATGGTTTGAGAAACAATGTTAGCTTTCAAGAACAGCAGGGGGAATGGTCAACATGTGTAACGCCCTGCCAAGATTGTTATCGTTGTTTTACGCGCCCATTAGGTGATCAAACAACGATCTTCCCATTGATATAATTTACATACTTCATTTTATTTTGTTTGTTGAATAAAGAAATCAGTAAGGTCGGCATTACTTGAACAATGCAAGAGCTTAAATTTAATGTTCCTGCTGTGTTATGTAAAATCATAAATGATAGTGGATTTGCCTCTGCACGGTTTTACTTCAATCTGTTACATCTATAATAACATTAACAGGTTAAAACATAAATCGATTTAATCATGTACAGGTATGAGATGTTATACATCATTTTGTGAGATACTAAGTAAATTTATTCGGATTTTTTTAATTTCCGAACGAAAATGTGGTAAAGTTTTTTTTTCTTGGAATCATATAAAAATTATTGTTTTTTCGTATTTTAATGCCAAGAAATTCCAAAGCAATGGAGTCAATAAAAGTGTAATTGATTTTAGGGGGTGGATCCTAGGTTTTCAGCTTTCATAGTAAAAGAAAAATAAACTTGATACATTCCACCATTTATTTCAATCATTGATATTTGAAAGGCAGCTTATTTTTAATGAAGAATTAGTTTTGATATGGAAATACGTAAGATTTGAAAGACAGCTTATTTTTACTGAATAATTAGTTTACTATAATGAATTTAACTTTCTTTTTCTTTTATTTTACTTTTTAACCGCATTTGATTTATACGCCCCCCCCCCCCCCAAAGGGTGTGTGTGCAAAGAATTCTAAATAATAAGTATTCTACCTATGTTTTAAACCCAGTAAAACTTAAGATCCCTCCCTCAAACTGTTGACATTAATTGCCCCGCGCACATCTTCCCTTGGGAATAATCACAGATTAACGTTAATTCGGCTTTTATTGAGTTCGCTCTCCGGATAGAATGCATAAGTTTTCTTGTCATGACTAATGTACTGGTAAAACGATCCATAAATTTTAATGACAATGGTGTAGACCAGTTGTTATATTATGGCATGTCATTATAAAATGGTTTGAAAATAAACTGAACTTGAGTAAATGAAAAAAATATATAGATTAAAAAATAATTTCTGTTGACATTATGTAGTATGAACTTCTTTGTTGGAAATAACATTTCATTTGGTAATTTTGTTTAACATGCTACATGTACAAACCCTTCTCTTCCACAGAAAAAAAATGATATAAAATAAAACGTAGTATTAATGAGAAAAGAAAGATGTTGTTGCAAATAAATTGTGTTCAGTAAAATTCATCTCCAGCATGATTTAAAAGAAATTGAGCTGCCATGGCAATATTGTTTATAATGGTCTTTTAAGGATATATTACTGAACGAAAGAAATTAAGTAACATATATATAATTATTGATTTATTTCCGCTTTATGAATTTAAGCAAACCACGTCAGACGAGCTTTTTAGGAAAGCTAATACTTGTATAGCTTTTAGCAATGACTTCAAAGTGGAGAGGGGGAACCTAAAAACAAATTCTGCTGACTACATGTGTACCTTTCCAATGATAGAAACCTCCTTACAAATCTAAAACATATCCCAATTTCTTAAACAACAAACCTATAGACCTATCAGATGTTGAATTTAACATTAATTTATGAGCAATTCAAATAACTACCACGCTAACTAATCAGGTCATTGTAGAAAATGTTTACGAAAGGTCATCCTTTCAACTTTCAGTGAACCCATATCCTACTAGGCTAACCAACGTTTTAGATCAAGCCTGAGTATTATGATATTACATGTATCTCAATAACTGTTCATTTTATAAGAATAATAATGTATATTTATGCTAATTATCTGAAGAATTACAAACAATACCTGGCAAAACAAAAATGGTACAAATCCTTGGAGACTACACCTATATCCTTAGTTATGATTTTTATCCACACCGGCCTTTACTGTCTGAAACATGTCTACTCAATAACTCCAGACACGTAAGGTCTAACCCTGAATCTCCGGTCAGATGTTCTGCCGACTGAGTCACATCTGGCCACCGGCGATCGAACCCGGCTGACCGCCACAAATGTAAACACTGACGAAAAAAAAACACGTATGTTTTTATCAATAAACTACAAAACATTTATGATCATCACTGTGAACTCTTAACAGGATAGGGTTGTCACAAAACATTTAAAAAGAAAAACACACAGGTTTTTGCATTATGAAGTTGTTTGTTGTCGTAAATATACCACACGCCAATGTCCGTTCATGTACGTAAACAAAGAAAGGGAACTCTTCTTATTGTTTTGAAATGTATGGAGAATCATGCACAGATGGTGTGTTCAGAGATAATTTTATATATCCAAGACTGGATCCGGAATGTAAATGTATTAAATTCTTCAAAATGCCTTCATTATGAAATGTACAGGTGTAAATTTGGTTTGGAAAATTATCTTATTAACGTTACCAACTGATCTTAGATTATATCTATGTAAAGAGCCGCTGCCTTACCGACGACACGGCCGACAAAAGTATTTAAAAGGAAATCACCTGTTTCTATTTATAGATACATGTACCTCTTCAACTACATGTATGTGTACAAACGAGGAAGAAGTGAAGCAGTTTTTTTGTGTTGGGGTGACAAAATATACTCTGCTTTTATTTTTTTTCATAAAAGTAGACTTTTTTAAGGTTCTGAAACCTGTATTTTCTGAAACCTTTTTTTATCTAAGAACTGAACAAATATGTCATGCAAAAATTCTACTTTTGATAATTTTCCTCTATTTCCGTCACGGCGTCTCTTTAAAATTAACTAGAATCATTTCCTTGGTAATTTAAAATTCTACAAATTTACTGTGTTTTAAGATCACAGCCAATTACTGAAAATGTAATTGAGCATTTTAAATAAATACGTTTGAAGTTGGATTTCACACTCCTGAAATTATAAATATTTAAGGAACAGGCGCACGAGGATGCAATAAATTGTTTGTTAAACGCAGAATTTTCTGGAACGACGTCAAACAATGTGTATTATCTGCTACCTACAATGTATGGCGATCTTTCGATTAAATTTCGACTAAAATTTGAATCTGCTTTAAAAAAACAACAACAAAAAAAACGAACAGTAGTGGCTTTAAAAAAGTCCCTAAGTCAAGAGTGGTCTTTCACTTTAAAAATATTAAATGTTAACAGATCTGTGTGAAGCAGAAAAGGAGATCATGACGTTATAAGAGACGTGAATTACGCTTGCTTTCATGCGCAAAGTACACTTACATGATTTCTTTATATTTTCATAATTTTCTTATTTAATGTGATATCATCATGAAATTTGAAATGTATGATCATAAAATGTTACTTTTTGTTATGACAAGAAAAGAAATTTACTTCAGCAAAGAAAAAATAAACTGTTTTCCTTGTCTACGACTTTTTGGGACAACCCGCGTAAGGATCGACTACTTACTTCGCGACTCTAGAGCTTTAACCACTGTGCCGCGCATTCTTAACCATCTTCCAGGGGAGCCAGTAAAAAGTGTAAAGGGTCATAATTGAGAATTATGATATTAAAGATCCAAACCTCATACATTTTATGAGCTCTGTACGGGGGTTTAGACATTCCTTATAAAATATAGAGATAATTAGAGGTGGGATCAGTGCCATAGAGGAGTTAACATCCTCTGCCAACCGGTCACACATGCCATGTGCTCCTTGTCATAATCAGACAAATAGAAATTTACATAGACAATTTAGTGTGTAAATATCAGGGCAAGTACAATTAATATGAAAATATCAGTCAAATCTCAACTTAAAGATCATGCTGACAAGGTGTTTCATGTCACTGACAACCATAGAACTTGAAAAGATTATCCCTAAATATACAAGACAGTTGATTATAATCCTTGTTTCATCATCTTGTTTGTCAATAGCTATACATTTTTACTGGGAATATTAGCCACTATATGATGTGGAACATAAATATGCTCCAGACATCTATTACATCATTGTTGCAGAATTCAGAGGGATTTTTTTTAATTGCTGAAGGAGCTAAATGATATATGGGAACGCCATTTATCCAATATGATACAGTTGTGGGAGCATTTTTTTGTTAAATTTTGTTTAAAGTCATCATATTTTAATAATATTATTGTGATTATGTTAAGGTTTTCATTTTGTTTTAATCTATAATCTTTAAATTGAGAATATCTTGGATGAAATTTTAAAACTTGATTTATAATAATATTATCCATGAAAAGTATTTCACAAATAGGAATAAAATTGACAATCACCACAAGAAGTGTTGGAAATGAAATTTATTCATGTATCAGACATTCCATCATCAACTTATTATAAAATCAATGCAGAAAGCGTGCCCCCTTGTATGACCCCTTCTCTCAGCACTTAATGATTAGTTTATTATCATACACTAGACTGATGAATCATCTCATATTAATGACATTCCCACTGGCAGCTGTTGGTAACTCATTTCCCCCTTTCCTTATGATATAAATGTACCTAGGACTTTGAAGAATTAAGTTCTTGTTTCTCGTTAAAATCCTAACAGAAATATGTGTTTTTCATAAAGGAAAAATAAAGCACTGCACGGATTCCAATTACTACAGTGTATATACTAAAGCATTCTCCACAAACTTCATTTGCTATCTCAACATTGATATTTTGGATACATGAATGTGTCAAAGTGGTTTGGAAGTCCTTAGAGCTGCTTATTCCTAAAATAATTTTATTCTTTCATTGATCAAATCCTGGAATATTTTGAGATGTTTTTCATTAGTCTCATCAAGTTTAAGATAACTTGACTGTATGTTAAATAAAATAAGTTTAAACTAAAGATTGGTTTACAAAAGTTAGAAATTGGAAATTTTTTTTATTGAATTACATCTTGTTGATTCAACAAAAAGCAGCAAGTACTTATATTTATGTTAAATAGAAGAAGCAAACAAATTGTCCCAAAGTCCCATCCAACTTTCCTTGGCCTTCAGTTTTTTATTCAGTTACATCAGTACTGTTTAGGATTTCATGTAAATTATGGGTAAACAAGAACATTAAATTTTTTGGAAGTTGTTTTTAAAATCTGTCAGATAAGAAAGGAACCATGTATACAGAGTTATTTCTCTTAGAATGCACTGCAGCAGTACATGTATTTTTGTTTGATTTAGAATGGTGCCAGTGTCTGGTTAGTAAATAATTGCAAATGCTATAAAAGCACTTGTTTAATGGGGTCATACTTCCTTGGAATGACAATTTTGGCTAATATAAAATGGATTTCTTGGATTGCAATCTTATGCCTTATATGCAGAGAGTGACTTTAGAAATTGTCAGTACTGTGCAAAATTTATGTCCATATACCATGTATAGATAGAAAATTAATTTCTTCTGAAAAAGTAATACAAGTTTAAATAGTTTCAATCAGCCCTAAAAAACCACCCCACTCACAGACAGATTCAGGCACCAGCAAATCACTCTCACATAATAATTCCATCATGCCCTGATCTTTACAGAGTACATCAGATTTCCCAGACTGACCTCTGACCTTTCCCCATTACTTTGGTTCCATTTAGAGAGGCAATCACTCCAAACAGCTAACCCCGGAATGATTAATCTGTTGGAAAATGACAGAGAGAAAATAACGGCCAATTATCCTCCCTGACTGGAAATGTAGCATGACAAAAGCCAGACAATGACTAAGTCACTTCAAACAAACTGTACGACAGAATCTTCTATCTTTCTACCCCTCTCTCTCTCTTTCTTTCTCTCCATCTTCCTCTCCCATCCTTAGGCTAGCAGCAGAACTGCAGCTCTAAAGCTCTCATCTTGAGAAAACTTGGACAGATAAAGCAGAGAACTACATACACATGCATGGTTTGGTTGCTCACTTTACTGAGAGAATTCATATAATATATCCCCTACCCTGAGGCTCTCCCTCTTTCTCTGTCTCTGTACAATGTAATATATCCCATACCCTGAGGCTCTCCCTCTTTCTCTGTCTCTGTACAATGTACATATAATATATCCCATACCCTGAGGCTCTCCCTCTTTCTCTGTCTCTGTACAATGTACATATAATATATCCCATACCCTGAGGCTCTCCCTCTTTCTCTGTCTCTGTACAATGTACATATAATATATCCCATACCCTGAGGCTCTCCCTCTTTCTCTGTCTCTGTACAATGTACATATAATATATCCCATACCCTGAGGCTCTCCCTCTTTCTCTGTCTCTGTACAATGTACATATAATATATCCCATACCCTGAGGCTCTCCCTCTTTCTCTGTCTCTGTACAATGTACATATAATATATCCCATACCCTGAGGCTCTCCCTTTTTCTCTGTCTCTGTACAATGTACATGTAAAAGGTGAAAATGACGAACAATGAACAATCTCAAATAATCCATAAACAGTACAAATATATATTTACATCCACTGAATATTTTCTCCTTTATTTCTGAAGAAAACCCATTGCATTAATCACTGCATGAACTACATTAGGCATGTCGCCTGTACAGATTTCTTGATCAGTGGCTGTTCCATCAATGAAACGTATATATAGACGTTCGCATCATTAATACAATAATTAATCTTTTTAATCTTACTTTAAATGATTATTTAATAGCTTGATTGTCTGACGTCTTGGCGTCAGACAGTACTAGATTTAATGCAGGTGTCACAACAGTATTAATTTCTGCTATATATTCTTACCAAAAATGCGCAAGTTTGAGTAGATGTAACTAATTCAAAACAAACTTCTGAGAAGTTTCCTTTACAGATCTTGTAAAACCATTCTTTATAAAGATTTTAGTACCAAAAAATACATAGCCATCCAGCAAGGCACGCAAGTTTGTTTCGGTCGAAGTCGAGCAGGTGCTTGAAAATCTAGTCCAGGGCCTAATCACTCCCCACACTTGACAGTATACAGAAAAATCAGCACGCCCTCAATTTCAATAAATCTGGTCAATACAGGAAGTTTACATGTTGTTTTTCATCTCATAAAAAAAAAATTCAGCTCCAGTCTCATATCAAAATGCCCGAATCGGAAGGGAAGATTCCGGGATTATTTTGCGTCAGCCATGATTTGACGTGAACCAAAGTGTAATACTGTTATGACACCTGCATTTAACTTAATTTTTTTCCTTGCCGGTATATTGCTATTTTCCCGATCTATGATGATTATTTAATGTATTTACCAAGTATCATAAAAATCCGCCCCAAGATAGGAAAATTACGGGCAAAACTCTGTGACAGGGGGCTTCGCAGTGAGCACGGATTTCTAAAAATATGGCAAAGGTTGAACTGTATGTAATGATCTTGCGCGTTAAACTTGTGCGGTTTTTTCGTTTTAATTTTTTAATGGATGCATACTGGTTCACATGAGGATGAAAAATCGTTCAAAATAAGTTTGCTTTTTTTAGCAGGGCGAAAGAAATAGTTTTTGTCAAAAGGTTGGGGGGGATGGGGTTAAAAGGGGCATTGAAAAAATAAATATTAGTGAAATATTAAGGTGTTTTCTGCTTAATTACGATTGATTTGCCTCAATAATTATTTTTTCCGACCGGACTTCTTTATCTGTTACCAATATATTCCAAATAAACCGATGTTTACACATATTCAGAATTTTTATTTTGCTCCGAGTGTGGTCTAAATTTTTTTAATTTATAGATTTTAAAATTGTTTATGAGTAAATAATGTTAACGAGTGTGATGGCAAGGTATTTCTTAAGCTGTCCTATAAATTTCATGCATTTCTCTCAACCCGACACATCCAAATCAGGCCGTGGTGTGGCCAACATAATTTATTTTAGAGGAAATCTGGACTAATTTTCTTTGCTCCATTAAACATGAACGAACGGCAATGACGGCCGAAAAATGCCATTATTTCTCATTTTCCGTCTAAACTCACAGAATAAAACCTTAATTGTTAGACTACAGTATTTCTAAGTACAAAATTCGGTTTTACTGCAGGTGTCACAACAGTATTAATTTCTGCTATATATTCTTACCAAAAATGCGTAAGTTTGAGTAGATGTAATTAATTTAAAACAAATTTCTTAGAAGATTCCTTTTCAGATCTTGTAAAACCATTCCTTATAAAGATTTTAGTATATACATAGCCATCCAGCAAGGCACGCAAGTTTGTTTCGGTCGAAGTCGAGCAGGTGTTTGAAAATCTAGTTCAGGACCTAATCACTCCCCACACTTGACAGTTATATTGAAAAATCAGCACGCCCTCAATTTCAATACATCTGGTCAATACAGGAAGTTTACAAGTTGTTTTTCTTCTCATAAAAAATTCAGCTCCAGTCTCATATCAAAATGCCCGAATCGGAAGGGAAGATTCCGGGATTATTTTGCGTCAGCCATGATTTGAGATTCCGGGATTATTTTGCGTCAGCCATGATTTGACGTGAACCAAAGTGTAATACTGTTACAAGCATTAGCTTTCCTAAAAAGCTTGTCTGACGTGGTTTGCATCTTCAAGAGTCCATGCGTAGTCAATATTTTATACAATAATTTACAAAGAATTTTAAATTGAAGCTCCTGGCTCCAGGATCATGAAACAAACTAGGACTTAAGTGAAATTTTTAATCGCCGATAAATATTTATCAATTATGGAATTTATTTCTTCATTTGCACATAACAACATCTCTGTGAAGCAATATTAAAAATATCCCTAACCCTAACCCTTCTGGTCTGCTTGACTTTTACAACATTTTATCATAAAATAAAGATTTTGATCGACTTAGGCTTAAGATGTTTCAAGATCCCGGGTCAGCATTTTTCAAGTAATGTTTTATATGTTAGATGTCTTAACTGATTTTTTATACAACAAACAGAATAAAATGAAGGTTGTAAATGATGAAATCAATGGGAAGATCTTTGATTACTTAATGGGCACGTATTAACAATCTTGGCAGAGCGTTACACATGCTGACCATTTCCCTGTTGTTCTTGAAAGCTTTCATTGCTTCTCAAACCATTTGATGTACAATGATTCTCTACTTAACACTGTTAAGTAATTGATTGATGAAATTCTGAACTGAAGAACAAGAAGATGCAATCTAATTTACAATGTAATATCGTCCAAAATAGAATCGTTGGATGGGAGTGAAGTATATCACTTTCGCAACATACAAATCTATTTACACAATAAAGAATTAAAAGCGAAATTAAATATTTAGACATTTTTTCTGTTTCACTGCATTTTTCTCAGGCACTGTATTATCAGTTTTTACAATACTTGGAGCAGGGCAACTAAGAGAAAATATTTGACCACGTGCCTGATGTTTAGGTTCTAGTAATTTAATGTCAAGGTATAATTTTACTGAAAATAAGCAATCAATTATTTAACCATAACATGTAAAATGATACACAACACAAAACAGTGAAATTTATATAATAAGGCATTTTTATAGAGAACTGAAGCGAACATGTTCAAAGACGAAAGCACGGACTATACTAAAGACAAGATCATTCAGTAATGTAAATAAAAGCTCATTTCCTCCTGGGACAAACTACATGCGTCTTTAGGGATTATGCATGTATCGAAATTTCCACCATCGAACTATCTAAACAATTTCATGGAACGACTGCATAAATAAGCCCTGGTTAAATCTAGTACTGTCTGACGCCGTGACGTCAGACAATGACACCTGTAAGCAGGGCTTATTTATGCAGTCGTTCCATTAATTTGTTTAGATAGTTCGATGGTGGAAATTTCGATACATCCATAATCTCCAAAGACGCATGTAGCTCGGCCAAGGAGGAAATGCGCTTTTAATCTTTTATTTGCATAAATGGGCACGTATTAAAATATTTTCTCTTAGTTGCCCAGCTCCCATTATAGTAAAAAAAAAACTCCAATCCAACGATTATATTTTGGACGAAATTAGTTTGCTTCTTCTTGTTTCTTTTCCTACAGACTTCAGAATTCCATCCATTAATTACGTGTTAAGTAGAAAATCATTGTTACAGTACATCAGATGGTTTGAGAAACAATGTTAGCTTTCAAGAACAGCAGGAGGAATGATCAACATGTGTAACGCCCTGCCAAGATTGTTATCGCTGTTTTACGCGCCCATTAGGTGATCAAACAACGATCTTCCCATTGATATAATTTACATACTTCATTTTATTTTGTTTGTTGAATAAAGAAATCAGTAAGGTCGGCATTACTTGAACAATGCAAGAGCTTAAATTTAATGTTCCTGCTGTGTTATGTAAAATCATAAATGATAGTGGATTTGCCTCTGCACAGTTTTACTTCAATCTGTTACATCTATAATAACATTAACAGGTTAAAACATAAATCGATTTAATCATGTACAAGTATGCGATGTTATACATCATTTTGTGAGATACTAAGTAAATTTATTCGGATTTTTTTAATTTCCGAACGAAAATGTGGTAAACTTTTTTTTCTTCTTGGAATCATATAAAAATTATTGTTTTTTCGTATTTTAATGCCAAGAAATTCCAAAGCAATGGAGTCAATAAAAGTGTAATTGATTTCAGGGGGTGGATCCTAGGTTTTCAGCTTTCATAGTTATAGAAAAATAAACTTGATACATTCCACCATTTATTTCAATCATTGATATTTGAAAGGCAGCTTATTTTTAATGAAGAATTAGTTTTGATATGGAAATACGTAAAACTTTGAAAAGCTTATTTTTTAACGAAGAATTAGTATACTATAATTAATTTAACTTTCTTTTTCTTTTATTTTACTTTTTAACAGCATTTGATTTAGAAGCCCCCCCCCCCTCCCCCCCCCCAAAGGGTGTGTGTGCAAAGAATTCTAAATAATAAGTATTCTACCTATGTTTTAAACCCAGTAAAACTTAAGATCCCTCCCTCAAACTGTTGACATTAATTGCCCCGCGCACATCTTCCCTTGGGAATAATCACAGATTAACGTTAATTCGGCTTTTATTGAGTTCGCTCTCCGGATAGAATGCATAAGTTTTCTTGTCATGACTAATGTACTGGTAAAACGATCCATAAATTTTAATGACAATGGTGTAGACCAGTTGTTATATTATGGCATGTCATTATAAAATGGTTTGAAAATAAACTGAACTTGAGTAAATGAAAAAAATATATAGAATAAAAAATAATTTTTGTTGACATTATGTAGTATGAACTTCTTTGTTGGAAATAACATTTCATTTGGTAATTTTGTTTAACATGCTACATGTACAAACCCTTCTCTTCCACAGAAAAAAAATGATATAAAATAAAACGTAGTATTAATGAGAAAAGAAAGATGTTGTTGCAAATAAATTGTGTTCAGTAAAATTCATCTCCAGCATGATTTAAAAGAAATTGAGCTGCCATGGCAATATTGTTTACAATGGTCTTTTAAAGATAGATTACTGAACGAAAGAAATTAAGTAACATATATATAATTATTGATTTATTTCCACTTAATGAATTTAAGCAAACCACGTCAGACGAGCTTTTTAGGGAAGCTAATACTTGTATAGCTTTTAGCAATGACTTCAAAGTGGAGAGGGGGAACCTAAAAACAAATTCTGCTGACTGCATGTGTACCTTTCCAATGATAGAAACCTCCGTACAAATCTTAAACATATCCCAATTTCTTAAATAACAACCTATAGACCTATCAGATGTTGAATTTAACATTAATTTATGAGCAATTCAAATAACTACCACGCTAACTAATCAGGTCATTGTAGAAAATGTTTACGAAAGGTCATCCTTTCAACTTTCAGTGAACCCATGACCTACTAGGCTAACCAACGTTTTAGATCAAGCCTGAGTATTATAATATTACATGTATCTCAACAACTGTTCATTTTATAAGAATAATAATGTATATTTTTGCTAATTATCTAAAGAATTACAAACAATACCTGGCAAAACAAAAATGGTACAAATCCTTGGAGACTACACCTATATCCTTAGTTATGATTTTTATCCACACCGGCCTTTACTGTCTGAAACATGTTTCACGACTGATCTACTCAAATAACTCCAGACACGTAACCCTGAATCTTCGGTCAGATGTTCTGCCGACTGAGCTATCTGGCCACCGGCGATCGAACCCGGCTGACCGCCACAAATGTAAACACTGACGAAAAAAAGCACGTATGTTTTTATCAATAAACTACTAAACATTTATGATCATCACTGTGAACTCTTAACAGGATAGTTTTGTCACAAAACATTTAAAAAGAAAAACACAGGTTTATGCATCATGAAGTTCTTGAGAAGAGGATTTTTAAAGATTTTATCTATGTATTTCTATGTAAATCTTTGACCCCACACGCCAATGTCCGTTCATGTACGTAAACAAAGAAAGGGAACTCTTCTTATTGTTTTGAAATGTATGGAGAATCATGCACAGATGGTGTGTTCAGAGATAATTTTATATATCCAAGACTGGATCCGGAATGTAAATGTATTAAATTCTTCAAAATGCCTTCATTATGAAATGTACAGGTGTAAATTTGGTTTGGAAAATTATCTTACTAACGTTACCAACTGATCTTAGATTATATTTATGTAAAGAGCCATAGCTGCCTTACCGACGACACGGCCGACTCAAGTATTTAAAAGGAAATCACCTGTTTCTATTTATAGATACATGTACCTCTTCAACTACATGTATGTGTACAAACGAGGAAGAAGTGAAGCAGTATTTTTGTGTTGGGGTAAACAAATATTATTTCTGCTTTATTTTTTTTCATAAAAGTAGACTTTTTTTAGGTTCTGAAACCTGTATTTTCTGAAACCTTTTTTTATCTAAGAACTGAACAAAATTTGCATATGTCATGCAAAAATTCTACTTTTGATAATTTTCCTCTATTTCCGTCACGGCGTCTCTTTAAAATTAACTAGAATCATTTCCTTGTAGAATGTCAACTTGATTTGTTCGATAAAATGGTTTCACCAGTGTTACTTTATGGTTGTGAAATCTGGGGTTTTGAAAACTTAGATATTATTGAACGTGTTCATTTAAAATTTTTGAAATATATTCTATACTTGAAAAGTAGTACCCCGAATTATATGGTTTATGGTGAAACAGGACGTTTCCCATTATCTCTCCTTATTTATTCAAGAATAGTCTCGTACTGGTGTAAATTATTGAATAGCACAGATAAGAAAATTTCATGTATATTGTATCAATATTTAATTTCTAACTCACAATCGGAAATTGGTAAGAATCCTTGGATTGACTGTGTTAATCGTATTTTTGACTCATGTGGACTTTCTTATATTTGGAATGAACAGTTTTATTATAATCCTAATCAAGACTGGGTTACTTCTGTTGTTAAACAAAGATTACAAGATCAATTTATACAAAAATGGCATTCTGATATTAACAGTTCTTCTAAAGGTACTTTGTATAAAACTTTTAAAACAAATTTTGAGTGTGAAAAGTATCTAAGTATTCTGCCATTAAAATTTAGAAAAATACTTGTCAAATTTCGTACTACTAATCACCATCTACCAGTTGAGTTGGGAAGATGGGCATCTATACCATTAAGTGAAAGATTATGTACATTTTGTAATGCTAAACATGTTGCTGATGAATTTCATTTTATACTTGAATGTACTGCACTGTCAAACATCAGGAAAAAGTATATTAATGAATACTACTCTACTAGACCAAATGTTCTGAAATTTTCTCAACTAATGGCAAAACAAGATGCCATGTCGCTCAAAAAACTCTGTATGTTTATATTAAAATTATATGATTTAGTCTGTCCTCCATAATTGTTTTCCTCACATTTCAGTATTACATGTATTTTTCCTCCCCCTTTTCCATTTATCCCCATTTTTTCCTCTTCATTATCTTCTTCTCCAATTTTATTGTCTTATTATGTATAATATCATATACTTACACCTCTGACCAGAATGTATATATGCTGTAAATATTTATCATTGTCCTCATGTACCATGTATTTTAAATGGTTTTGAGAGAATAAATGAACTTGGTAATTTAAAATTCTACAAATTTACTGTGTTTTAAGATCACAGCCAATTACTGAAAATGTAATTGAGCATTTTAAATGAATACGTTTTGAAGTTGGATTTCACACTCCTGAAATTATAAATATTTAAGGAACAGGCGCACGAGGATGCAATAAATTGTTTGTTAAACGCAGAATTTTCTGGACCATGAACGACGTCAAACAATGTGTATTCTCTGCTGTCTAAAATGTAAGGTGATCATCCAACTAAATTACGACTGAAATTTGAATCTGCTAAAAAAAACCAGAAGTCTCTGTCGAGACTGAAGCTCTACTGGTTTGTAATTATAGCAAAGGAAGAGAAAAGTACTTAAAAGCAGTTGGGAATTGAAACTTTTCAACAGCAATAAATAGAATAATGATCCTTGATTAAGTCTCTTTATGTTCTTAGTGTAGTCTGCTTGCATGCCACATTATATTATAATCAGACTAAAACCGTATTTGGATTAGCATTTTGAAAGAATTTCACAGAAATTTCTATTTTTAGTAACCACGGCAACACCGTTCATCGAAATCAAAAACCAATACTCAGAATGATGTATCTTAGTGTAGTCTACTTGCATGCCAAGTTATATTGAAATCAGACCAAACTTGTAGGAGGAGTAGCATTTTGAAAGAATTTCACAGAAATTTCTATTTTTAGTAACCACGGCAGCACCTTTCATTGAAATCAAAAACCGATACACAGAATGATGTATCTTAGTGTAGTCTACTTGTGTGCTAAGTTATATTGAAATCAGACCAAAACTGTAGGAGGAGTAGCATTTTGAAAGAATTTCACAGAAATTTCTATTTTTAGAACCACGGCAACACCGTTCATTGAAATCAAAAACTGATATACAGAATTATGTATCTTAGTGTAGTCTACTTGTGTGCCAAGTAGTATTGAAATCAAACCAAAACTGTAGGAGGAGTAGCATTTTGAAAGAATTTCACAGAAATTTCTATTTTTAGTAACCACGGCAACACCGTTCATTGAAATCAAAAACCGATACACAGAATGATGTATCTTAGTGTAGTCTACTTGTGTGCCAAGTTATACTGAAATTAGACCAAAACTGTAGGAGGAGTAGCATTTTGAAAAATTGTTTACAGACAGACAGACGGACAGACAGACAGACAGACGGACGGACGACGGACGCATTACTATCGCATAAGCTCTTCTGGTCTCTGACCAGTAGAGCTAAAAAATACCAAAAAAATCCCCCCCCCCAATATACACCCCTGGTCAAAATATTTTTTTTTCTCTTTTGTCATGAATGATGTTTCTAGTAATTATTTACAACGTATTCCATATGAAAAATCCCAAAAATAACAGATTTAACGATTTACTAAAAAAAAAGTCAAACCCTGGTATTATAAAATAGAGAAGGTAAGTCACTTCGGTTTGTTTACATCGGACCCCTCTTGAATATCGGGCCTAAAATATCATATACCTACTGCATGTCACCAAAATGTGTCATGATATCTTGTTTCGGTAGATATTTGTGTCTTTAATCGTCAATTGAATTGCCCAGACATTCCCCAATTATCCGGGTATTCAGCGTCAAACGTGAAAAATTTGGAAACGTCAAACCACAAATTATGGAAGTGATCCAAAAACGACACCTAGCGGGTAACTTTCGAGTTCCGAGTGTCATAGAATAAAGGAAAACGTCAGAGGACTAGGAAAAAGTTCAGGAAAATTTTTGATAAAAGAATTCGAAATCGATTCATTAGAATTTGAGTTTTGCTGCAGATTTTCGAGATGAATTAGGGTTCAATGAACGATATTCTTTATAGAGGATTTATCACTGATACAATGTAGTATTTTAAAAATCGCTTAGAGACATTATATGACATGTAACCCCCCCCCCCCCTTTCTACGTGGATATGATAAGGCAAACTGAACTTTTATTTTCTAGTGACTGTGTCTGCGTAAAGGTGGATTTGTGTAATGCGTTAGTTTAAAATAAATACAACCAGAAATGTGCTTATTCAAAACAGCTCAGAAATCATTATTCAATTTGCTACGAGTTCAGAACTCGCTATATTATTTAATATACGGGAAGGAGTGTGTGCACGTCATTGCAGGTTAGAATTGTTATGATTAAACTACAAATGTAGAGGAAGGCGTTTTGAGAGAAAAAAAAATGCAAGTTTTTTTTTTGAATGGTTGTACAAATACATCCCATCCAATATTCAGTTGTCAAAATCTAGTACCACAAGTGACAATATATTATTAAACGATGGCTGTTAGGTAAGACGTACCGAAAGAAGTTTTTATAACTGAGTCTCTAAATTTATACCTAGACAGGCTCGTAGGAAGCAATTTCAGACTTGGGGATGGGGAACAGCCAAACATTTTTAAGTTAGGGCACTATGCTATCAACTAACCAGAAGTCTCTGTGAGACTGAAGCTCTACTGGTTTGTACTTGAGCAAAGGAAGAGAGAAGTACTTAAGCAGTTGAGAATTGAAACTTTACAACAGTAATAAAAAGAAAAATGATCCTTGATTAGGTCATTTAATGTTCTTAGTGTAGTCTACTTGCATGCCACATTATATTACAATTAAACTAAAACGGTATTTGGAGTAGCATTTTGAGAGTATTTAACAGAAATTTCTATTTTTAGTAACCAAGGCAATAATGTTCATCCAAGTCAAAAACCGATATGCAGAATTGTGTATCTTAGAGTAGTCTACTTGTGTGCCAAGTTATATTGAAATCAGACCAAAACTGGAGGAGGGGTAGCATTTTAAAAAATTTTCAAAGAAATTTCTATTTTAGTAACCACGGCAACATCGTTCATCAAAATCAAAAACCGATACATAGATTTATGTACCTTAGTGTAGTCTACTTGTGTGGCAAGTTATATTGAAAACAGACAAAAACTGTTGGAGGAGTAACCATTTGAAAAATTGATTACAGACAGTTTTTTGAAAGAATTTCACATGAATGTCTATTTTTAAGAACAATGCTTACACCGTTCATCAAATAAAAAACTGATTCACAGAATTATGTATCTTTGTGTAGTCTACTTGTCTGCCAAGTTATATTGAAATCAGATCAAAACTGTAGGAGGAGTAGCATTTTGAAAGAATTTCATATGAATATCTATTTTTAGTAACAATGCCAACACCGTTATAAATCAAAAACTGATTCACAGAATTATGTATCTTTGTGTTGTCTACTGTGTGCCATGTTAGGCTGTTTAAAATTAGTTCTACGTTTAACGTCACCCGCGCGCGTAGGTTTTGGAGAAAATCGTCTTTGAAAAAAAACAAACAATTCGGAATTCCGTTTATCCGTTCGTGTTTGGTTCTACATTTAGCGACTCAATTCTGCATCCCGTAGTGACAGAAAATGTGCTTTGATACCGCAGTGCGGCAGTAGATGATGTTGGTGTTTTATTAAAAGAAAAGCAGTGAATTGAACACTTTGGGGTCATAAATGTAAGTAAAAAAAAGATGTTTCAATGATTGAAGTTAATGGCAAAGTCTAGTTTGTTGATTTTTTGTCAGTCTACTCTTCGAATCACATGTACAGACTGTGACAATGACAGACTGAGTGAGACTCTCAGTTCGTAATTATCTTGGCTGAACTTTTTATGGTATTTTGTAGAGAATCGCAAGACTTTTTACTAAGTGCAAAGTGTGTGAAAATTTTATATACAGTGAGATCATCATTTAAATTTTATTAAATAGTATCATTTTAAACATTTCTGTAAAAATTCAAAGGAAGAGTAATGAATAAGACAATGGATTTCTTCATAATTCATGTACCTAAAAATAGCTACATTTTTGGAAAAGATAATACTATTCTTTTTCATTTGAGCAGTGTGAAGCTTACAGAAAATAAGGCCTTTCAATTGAAGGAGAGCAAGGAAAGTGGTTGGGATATTCCAAGAAGTGTCAGAAGAACCTTGTCCTGTGTGTGGAATTGAAGGTTTTAAGAATAAACTACATGTAATAGCTATGATCCAAATATTAGAATTTACACTTTCAAAACTAAATGCTGGTAGATCTAGTACTATGAGACAAAATGCAACATAATTCAATTTCAAGATATTTCAATATAAGAATGTACCGGTATTAAATATTGTCATCATATAATTTTAATTGTAGATATTGATTAACTATTCCCACAAGAAGAAGCATTTCCTTACAGGATACCATGGGGGTGTGGCAATATAAATCCAAAGGACAACTGAGGCCTAGTTAAAAGCCACTTTCCTGCACATTCAGTCTATATTGTTTGGTCACAAAAGGACTCAAACCAATTAACATTCTAAGGAAAAACTCTGGTAGGGAAATATAAACTAAGTTGTCACATCCAATACTCTTATTACTCAGTTGTAGTTTTTTTAATGAACTGAATAGGGTTTATTTGAATAAATTCACAATTGTTTGACATTTTTGTTTGTTTATATTTTTCCTCCCTCCCTCGTAGGTTTTGAACTTTGGAGGTGACGTTAAACGTAGAATTAATTTTGAACAGCCTAACCATGAAAACACCGTTCATCGAAATAGGAAAACAGATATACAGAATTATGTATCTTGGTGTAGTCTTCTTGTGTGCCGTTAGTTATACTGAAATTAAGAGCCAAAACTGTACGAGGAGTAGCATTTTGAAAAATTGTTTACACAAAGCCAGACAGACAGACAGACGGACGGACGCCGGACGCATTACTATCGCATAAGCTCTTCTGGTCTCTGATCAGTAGAGCTAAATTTTCCTCAACAAGCAAAAAAAAATGTCACTGGTTGTTATTGAGGGGACACGAGCATATAGTACCTATGTTTTCTACAGTATATTATATAATATACATGTACTAATATTATTCCTACAGCCATGTTAGATAAATAAAAAGAAGTTAAGCTTCTTTAACAAAGCAGCTAGATATACACAGTCAAGACCAGAAACAAACTCCAAGACTGTAGTTAGGACAATAAACAAGAGAATGTCATAATGAAAAGTTCCGATTAAATCTGTTATTTTTTTTGGATTTTTCATATGGAATACGTTGTAAAAAAAGTACGAAAAACAATTCATGACAAAAAAGAAAAAAAAAAATATTTTGACAAGGGGTGTATATGGGAGGGGGGGGGGGGGTCTGTCCACAAGTACCTGTGACAGACGCGTGTGAAGCAGAAAAAGAAATCATGACGTTATGAGACGTAAATTATTACGCTTGCTTCGTGCGCCGATGTACACTTACATGCTTTCTTTAGTTCTTCATAATTTTCTTATTAAATACGATATCATCATGAAACTTGCAATGCATGATCATAAAATGTTACTTTTTGCTATGACAAGAAAAGAAATTTAATTTAGCAAAAAAGAAACTAAACTGTTTTCCCTGTCTACGACTTTTTTTGGGACAACCCTCGTACAAACATTTTCAATAATCAAGGAACACCAAAATGTACAATGTTTTAAATCAATTTATATAAGATTGTAACGGTAATCCTGTTAAAAAGGGCGCTAAATATTCATTAATGTTTACATCCACTGAATATTTTCCCCTTTATATATTAAGAAATCACTGCATGAACTACAATCGGCATGTCGCCTGTAAGATTTCTTGATCAGTGGCTGTTCCATCAATGAAACGTATAAAGACGTTCGCATCATTAATACAGTAATTAAGCTTTTTAATCCTACTTTAAATAATTTCTTTAAACAGATAAAAACAATAAAATATTTTTCTTTGTTTGTTACTACTAAAATTAATGGTCGCAGCTATTGCAGAAAAAAAAAAATTTACATAACCCGCGTAAGCGGGTTGTGTATTTTTTTTTTTGCAACAGCTGCTTCCGTTAATTCCAGTAATAACAAACAAAGAAAGCATTTTATTGTTTAAAATAACGAAATAAATAATTATGAAGAGGAACAATTGGAGAATGTCAATAAAACACAGAATTCAAATTTTTAGTGTCGGTCTTTTAACACACCGGGCCTACCAATCACACCCGCGCTTTCGCGGTGTTCAATTCGTCGGCAGGGTCAGGTGGTTACATACGGCATAAAAGCTTGAATAATAAAACATATATACATGTAAAATGAACCAATAAATGGTTAAATTTACACAGAGATTTTATATTTAATTTTTTTTTTTAGTCAAATAACCGTAATATGAGATTTTTTTTAATAGAATAGATGAAACTGGTTAAGAATTTTAATAAACAGAGCAAGTGTCAAATTGTAAACTGTTAACTCATAAACAATTTGCAACCATTCAACTTCCGTTATTTTAGGGTCGATTCAGCGAGATGAGCTCAAAACGAAGAAATTGTATCCGTTTACTGTTGATTAAACGCGTGTTTACGACTGACAATCGCATCAACATTTAGGAAAATCATCACTTTTGGGGGCAGAGCCATGATACCGAAATAAAGTAATGGTTTAAGCAATAAAATCAATACCAGCTGATTTATTGATATTTAGAGAATTTAACATGTTAAAAAATTCACTTTCCTCAATTTGATGAATACTAAACAAGGTTTCCTCATCAACTTAGACCTAACAAAATTACATAAGATATTAGGATCATAATCATGTTTTGGCATTTCCCAAAAAAGCTTGTTAGAGAATCCGTAAAGTGGTTATTAAAAGTATTTGCAATATTCTGTAAATTATCAACAATTTCCCCATTAGAAGACACATGAGATGGAGTTGTATTCTTAAGATTACATGTTAATTGATTAAGATAGTTCCACATTTCTTTGGGATTTGAACTCTGTTCAATCGCTGTTTTATGTAAAAAATTTTGATTTTTTTATAAGAACGCTAACTTTGTTTCGATAAATTCTATAGTTCTCCATGTCTCCTTCTTTGTGGTAAGAGTCCCGTAAATGTCTAGCATTGTTTATTTCTTGTGTCATCCATTTAGGACGGATTTACTCTTTACTCGTTTTGTTTTAACCTGTGCATGCTGGTCAAAACGCTATTGAATAATTCATAGAATTCAGTTAGTATTTCATTAGGGTCATGCATCTGGAGGAGATTGTTAAATTCTACATGTTTTAAGTCTTGGAGGAATTTATTTTCATCAAACTTTTTGAAGTCTCTATATTGAATTTCTATGTGTTTTCCTTTTTG
>NW_026926105.1:0-26720 GCF_032062105.1 Saccostrea cuccullata | reverse complement strand
AATGATAAGAAGACCATCAGTGTGTATATTCCATGTAAGCTTCAGTTTTTTGGGCCAGTGGTTCTTGAGCAGAAGATTTTTCAAGATTTTTCCTATATATTTCAATGTAAAACTTGATTCCCTATAGTGGCCCCACTCTACCCAGGGGGTCATGATTTGAACAATCATAGAATCTACACTACCCCAGGATGCTTCCACATAAGTTTCAGTTTTTCTGGCCCAGTGGTTCTTCAGAAGAGTTTTTGTTGACCCCAACCTATTTTTGTCTTTTCTTGAATATTTCCCCTTGCAAGGATATTGGCCCTTAATTTTAACAATTTGAACTTACCTTCACCCAAGTTTGCTTTGTTTTAGATGCTTAGTTACAGATGGATGTACAGACGGACAATGGGTGATCAGAAAAGCTCACTTGAGCTTTAAGCTAAGGTGAGCTAAAAATATGTTACTAAAAATAATTCATATGGTGTAAATTTATCACATTAAGCATTGTTAGACATAGTAATGCAAATTTTTATATAATTCACATAAACAATTTATAGAAATCATGTTTTGATAAACACTAATGTTTTTGAGAACAAAATAATGAATAGACGTCAATCATTATTATAATTACATCCAAGAACCTCTTGTTATTTTCAAAGTTTACTTACATTATTGTCAACATGTCTACGTTAAAATTTTGCTCATTAGTTGAACGAAAATAAAATAAACCACTTTTCATGTTCTTACAACATATGAACATGTGTTCATTACCATGATTACTGATCTTAAACAAGAATAAAATTTAAACATGTGTTTAATACTGAAATATTCAAAAATTGAAAAATTCATAATTATCCATTATCCAATATCATTAATTCTTACAAATCATAAAAATATCCCCTTCTAATAATCCATTACCTTGTTAATTAAACAGGCACACACGTATAAGTTATCGAATCATGCACGTCATTTATTGAAGCTAATTGAGCGCGCATTAAAGGGTGTCAAAGTCTGTAAAAAACTAGTCCTACCCAATAGATGTGTCAACAGAGTGCATTTAAATTAGCTTATCTGGAAGACGTCAAGCGAAAAAAGACAAAGGGTACACCACTATCGCATAGCCACACTGACAGGAATCAATGAGATCATCAAAACAAGATTGGGAGTTTTTGGCTTTTTTTGGCGTCCCAGCTTTTGCATGAAGTCAGGAGGAAAATAATCCAATCAATGACCAAGGTTGAGACATGTGAAAACTCACGGATTTTAGCAAGAAAATACGGTGACTATAATGAAGTCTGTTCCTATCGCAGCATCATAATTATTGAAAATAATGCGGCAAGTCCAATGGCTAAATTTCCTTTCAATATTCTGGCAATGAAAAGCCGATATGTTACGTAATATTCTCCATGGTGAAAACACAAAATCAGATGAAATATTTGATCCCTCTTTATTTTAAGCAAACAAACCTGCCTGAAAAGGTTTACATTAACTCTAATTTAAATTTTTTTTCATAGCATCTGAAATGTTATGTCACATCAAACAGGTAATTTCTGGACATCATAAAAAACCATTTAACATTTGATTAAGGCTTTCATTTATAGACACGATCTGGACTACACCTTTCAGTTTAGTAAAGCTTATGTCTATTCCTAGTCTGAAACCAAATAATAAAGTCTCTATATATTCTTCTCCAGACCTTGTACAGTAAAGTTGTGTCATTTTGTATATTAAGTCATGACCCTAATTTATTTTGCGTTTTTTAAATTAAAGACAACTTAAAAACTTCATATGCCAATGACGTTCACTGTTGATGTATTTAATAGAATATGTTTATGTTTGGTTAAAGCCCCAACCATATTGAATAGGTATATTTTTCTAAAGGTGCATATTAATTTGTGGGCAACTGAAAATGTTGATGTGGACCAAAGAATTTACAAAAATTAGTAGTCAACCTGGTCATAGCATAGACTTTCAAGTAAGATTTAAACCCTTGAATAAATCCTTATCTTCAGGATAATAATTCAATCATATGTTTCCATTAAAGTGTACTTCACAATTAATGCCCATGATGCCAGATCATCAGCATTTGAGGATTTGAATCACATTTTTGAGTGTGTGTTTCAAAATACGATTGTGAATCTTAGGCTAAAAAAGAACCTACATGTATCTACTCTTGTTTCTATTTAACAGATTCACATCTTTTAACCTGCTGACCTGACCTAAATAATTTTATTGTGAACTTACCTTAACCTACATAATTTTGTTGTGAACTTACCTTAACCTACATAATTTTGTTGTGAACTTACCTTAACCTACGTAATTTTGTTGTGAACTTACCTTAACCTACGTAATTTTGTTGAAATGAAAATGCCTCATATTAACATGATTTAATGCAAAAATTAGAAATTTTTATGAACAGCCGCTATACAACCCACTCAGAGTAATGTATGCGATTTTAAAAAAGTGGCACTTATATAAAGATCATGTATATTGCATCTCCCAGCCTCAAACTACGGTCTCGACGTAAAAAGAAATTCCCCGAAAATATCAAATAACTGTGATTTAATGGATTACGCCAGGTAAATTGTAGAAAACTTCCTTATTGAAATTAGCACTGTTTAGACTTCATTTTGGCAACACAACTTATAATTACATACGAAATCATATGATGTCAGTCAGTCTATACGTCCCAAATGTAAATAAGGTGGATTGTAGTCCGAAATATCTGACGTTTTCCAGGCCTTTTCTACGATTTTGATATTTTACATGCCAGGAAAACGTCAGAACTGGCACCATTACGAAAACTGGAAATTTCGCTGTTTCCAAACGGAGTTCATTTTTTATACTTGCAAACCTAACTAAATGGCGAAATCAGAATTTATCAATAGCACAGTGCCTCTAGTACTCACCAATATCAATGAAAAGAAAATATCATTCCATATTTCGTTCCAATACTTGCAAGATTTTAAAATGCACGAAATGAAGAAAAATCTCGACAGTCTTGTAAAATGTTTTCATCAGAATGTATATTTAAATGAACCATAAAAATGATATCGGTAAGTACTAAAATTATTGTACTATTGATAACATGTGACTCTGAAATTTAATTTGATTCACAAGTATCTAAAATCAAGTCGATAACGCCGCCTCCGGTTGGAGGCGGCGATTTCCCAGTTTACATAATGTCGCCAGTTCTGACGTTTTCCTGGCATGTAAAATATCAAAATCATAAAAAAGCCTGGAAAACGTCAGATATTTCGGACTAAGTGCATTGAAGATTTGAGGCCAGTCTATATTAAAACTGAATAAGTATCTGCCCTTACAGTGGCACCTTATTTATGATTTGTTGATCAAGCATGAAAACATAGTTCAAAGCAAATGTTGACAATGTACAGACCAATATATGACAGTGAAGAAAACAATCTCAGTGTAAGAAATGTTTCTTGTAACACGGCTTATAATGTTGTATATGTTTTTCCACTTTTGTACAGTCACAAAAATTACTTCATAAGATTATAAGAATATAAATATGCAACGGATATTAAAACATACCATTATTTACAAGAGAAATGAAGTATCTGTTAATTATCTCAGTTAGTGATTTACCAGATGAAAACGTCTGACTAATTAGTGATTTAATAAGCGAGGAAGGAGAAGTTACTTTCTAATTGGCATTGATGGTTGTAGAAGTGGTCTGTTTTGGTACTTACACGTGCGTGACACACTTGTTCAAGGCACAGGTCAAACGATGTCAACTAAATCAAAACAACCACCTGCTGAAAATCGAGATAATGGCGATTGTTTGTTTAATCACTTGGGCGCTTTGAAGGAATTACTTTCTTCTCCTTTCTTTACAAACGCACTGCCGATCCTCAATTTTTTTGAAATATAATCTCCAAACAAAAAATACAATATTTATTTTGGAGAAGTAAGAACCATTCTTCATGTTTTTTGATAATGAATTTTATCAGATGATTGCAAAAATAAATAACACTCATTCTTATGTGATTTCAAATAAGATTTGAAGGTTACAAAATTTTTGATTAGTTTTTGAGAGTAACTGATGAAGAAAAGCGTCTGCTTTCTCGGGAAAGTTTTTTGAACAAATACCGGTAAAGCAGGTATATTTTTGTATCTATAATATGCATATATTTGGTATTTTATAGACCCAGTGACAGAACTTTATCAGAACTTATGATATTTTAGAATTCAGTGTTCTAATGTAGGCCTAACTGCAAATTTTATCAGAACGTGTTTTAGGCTAGAAAGATGAACTCATCCGTTTCCTCTTCTCCGACATCGCAGCGGACAGCTTTGCAGGAAGTTGATATGTTAGAAAGAATCCGCCAGGTATTTTTGCTACGTAAAATAAAATCTTAACTGTTTAACTTAAGGCAATAAAATGAAAATTTAACGGATTTATCACAATGAATTTATATATCAAATTTTCTTTATTTAAGGTGAAAAACTTCACCTGGATTCAGTGTGACAATGTAAACTGCCAGAAGTGGAGAAAAATCCCTTCAACGGAGGGAGAAAGCTTAGAAGACATAGAATGGTTCTGTCATATGAACTCTGACCCAAAATACAATAGGTAAGGTCATATGTCAGCATTGACACAGAGTGGTTCACCGTTTTGTCAGATGAACTATTAGCAGAGATCTGTAGCGTTATGGTGTTATATATTAGTCCTTGTCCATAATGCTACAGATTCCATAATGCAAAAAAGGTGCAGTTTACCGCGCAATATTTTTTGCGCACTTTTGGGGAGGATTTCTTCCCTTTCCAACATCGGTCAATTAACTACCTTTCACTCCCAACCCTTTATCATGAGTTTATAGTCATCTCTACAAGTGATAAACTGACGCTTGATTAAAATTATTTGTTAGATTGCTGAAAATTCACTTCAGTTGAGTTTAATGCTTGTAGAGACAACTGTAAATGAATGGGAGGTGGATAAAATATACATATTGGCTACAGAGTGTGTCTAGAATTAGGGAGTGAAAGATAGTTGATTGACCGATGCTGGAAAGTGGAGAAATTCCCCTCAAAAGTGTGCAAAAAAATATTGCGCCGTAAACTGCACTTTTTTAGCTCACCTGAGCCGAAGGCTCAAGTGAGCTTTTCTGATCACATTTTTTCCGTCGTCCGTCTGTCCGTCTGTCCATCCTTCCGTCTGTAAACTTTTCACATTTTTGACTTCTTCTCAAGAACCAATGGACCAAATTTAACCAAACTTGATACAAAGCATCCTTAGGTGAGGGGGAGTTTAAATTGTTAAAATGAGTGGCCAAGTCCCCTTCCAAGGGGAGATAATCAAGAAAATACTAAAATAGGGTGGGGTCATTCAAAAATCTTCTTCTCAAGAACCACTGGGCCAAGAAAGCTGAAACTTACGTGGAAACATCCTTGGGTAGTTTAGATATTAAATTGTTAAAATCATGACCCCCGGGGGTAGGGTGGGGCCACAATAGGGAATCCAAGTTTTACAGAGAAATATATAGAACAAATCTTTAAAAATCTTCTTCTCAAGAACCACTGGGCCAGGAAAGCTGAACGTTATGTGGAAGCATTCTTGGGTAGTGTAGATTCTTAAGTATTAAAATCATGTAAGGGGAGGGGGCAGGGGCAGAGTTTCCGAAAACTATCGGTCCTACCGGCAAAACCGATAGAAAATCGAAATGTCCGATGAAATTCGCTACAGTACCGGTCCGTGTGACCGATTGTGGTGAGGGCTTGTCCTGATTAATTTATGGGTCTATGACAGGTGGCCGAAAGACAGCTCACCGAACGACAACTCGCCGGCACTTTTTTCACCGACACTATAAAACCCGCCGACATGACAAGTCACCGAACGAAGGGTCATGGACAGACACATCATCGACCGAATATATAAAACATCGGAATTTAACAAATATTTAGAGAAAATCGTGTATGTGAATAAACGTTTTTATTCATTTTCAAATCTTTTCCTTATTAAATCAAATACTTCAAACAATATTGCCAACCTATGACCTTGCTTGGATTCACGAGAAGCAATCTGTATGCGCTAGACCAACAATGATGGATGTACAAAAAAGACAAAGAAAAACATGTTTTTAAATAAATCTTTGATTATGTTTATTATATCTGAATACTTAACACGACATCTATTCATCTAACAATTATCATAAAAACATTGTCCGTGAATTTCTACTCACCGACACTATTGTCGGTGAATTGTCTATTCGGCGAATTTCACTTTTGTCGGTGACCTGTCTTTCGGTGAGTTGTCTGGCACCGTAATTTATTGTACTCTTATCTATTGCAATATCTTCATAAATGAAAATTTTCAATGCAGCAAGCTCCTATTCTTTGTAAATACATGTATCCAAAATCTTACCCATTTTGTACTTCTACTTGACTTATTTACTTCCAAAAACGATCGTTTTTTCCTATTCTGAATTTCCTCCCATACCAAACCATTCTCACAATTTGCTCATGAGCAGCTCACGTGAGGACTAACCAGATTTCCTCACCTGAGTTGCTCACGTGAGTCTCATGTGCAATTTAACATGCAAATTAGGTGAAATGCTCACGTGAGCAGGGTTCTGCACATTAGCATTTTTTGCTCACGTGAGGAATCATTTTGCTCACCTAGAATATTGCTCACATGAGTCTCATGAGGCTCATGAGACTCATGTGCAACAATTGCTCACTTGGAACAAGCAACAATAGAACAAAATTCAGATTACAAACATATAATTATGTAATTCTAAAATGTGATTCATTAATTACATTCTAAATACTCTTGAGCAACATGTACATGTAAATAGATGCATGCATAATTATGTTCAGTGAACTTCATCTTTTTAAACTTAAAATGACATAGAAATTTAAACTGAATTATTATAATTATGTACAGTACACATCAATCAAGGTATTATTATCCAATAGTTCCATTTCCAGTAGATTAACATAGAACATTCAATGTAAATGCCCAGTCAATTAACATTTTTGACTGCACTAGTACTAGATGGTTTTAAGTTGTCTTGGAGGCTAAGTAGATGTTTCTGCCTTTGCTGAATTTATGAGTGGCAGTCATACTTGGGTTTAAAATAATAATCCAGTGGTCATAAGAATCATAATCAATTCATCCTGTTCCATTCTTTTTCCTTGCATTTCCTTTTTTTTCCTTTAAATGAGTGCCAACATCAGAACTCCGTCATGTATGCAAGAACAGCTAGGGTACGTGATTAATCTGCAGATCCTTTGATTCCAACTTTTATCTGCAAAAAATTTAAAGTTATAATAAGTTAGTATGTTTTCAAGGTTCTGTTGGTCATGAAAAGCCAGTCAATAGAAAAATCATTATGCATCAATATTTTATTAGCAACTTAAATACTTGTAATTCATAGAATTCCACACTGAGGCAGTCAATTGTACACTCTGACCTAATCTGTTCTTACCATAATTATAGTTCTTAATTCAACTGTAATTCCTGATAACATTCTGCATTAAATACATCAAACTTAAATACACTGATAATTAACATATAAACATTTTTTTTAATTAGTAATATCTGAAATGAGAGGGGGGATAATAAATTTCAAAGCACTTACCCTACTCTCAGATCAGCATATCTTTGAAATTTTCCTTCATTGTGGCTGCACCATGGTATATCTAATTGATCTTTAATCATTTCCTCATCCATGGACATACTGGATACATTTGTAACATTTAAAGATTGGCATCTAGTTCAATATGGTGATGACATGTAATTCCAAAAGCATATTTCAGTTCTTCACTGTATTAATCCATATACTTTCAATGTCCCTCACAAACATTTTGTATTGAAATTTTGAACTGGTCTTAGAAGGCGCACAAATCCTAACTGGCTCTCCTCATTGGATACTGCCCCACCTTAAGTAACAGTGGGGGACACAACAGGTTGTTTAAGTAGAGGAAAGCATTTTCAGATTGATGGAAGATGAAGATTAGAAGCTCAAGAAATTAAGATATTCCTGCCTGGTCCCCAATCATTTGCGATGCTATCATCAGGAAGTGTTAACACTTAACACATGGTCAATTTGTAATAAAGGCTTGGGAAAGCTTGGACCACATAGAGTGTCAGAGTATTGTATTTCCTCACGTGAGCCTCAGGTGAGGAATTGAGACTTGTAAATCTTTGGTTTTGGTTCTACTTGTAATACTGAATTTTGACTATGTCCAATTTCCTCACCTCTTGCTCACCTCTTGCTCATGTGAGAAAACTGAACTTAGAAAAATCACTACCAATGCTATATCTTAAATTAGGCTCTTCTTAGGTGAGCAAATTGAATAGACTTTTGCTCATGAGCATTGAGGTGAGCATAATTTTGCACATGTGCATTTTGGTTAGTATTTTCCTCCCTAACAGAGACTAACAATCTGCACATGAGCAAAATCCAATTCTACCTAATTAACATACAATTCTTACTTGATTCTCATGTGAGTCTCATGAGCTGCTCATGAGCATTTGTTAGAATGTTTGGTACGGGCTCCATTCCTCTGTTATTGGTAAACACATGCGGTATATAGGTCATGAAGTACAATGCCCCTGAGAAAATGTAAAGATGATTTTTAAAATTTCTTTTCATTTTGAATTTCTATCATAACTGCTATTTATATATATGATTCAATTTTACAAGTGAGAATTATATATATAAACTTTAAATTTTAAAAAGAATTCTAGAAACCTTGAGAAGTCTTCTTTTTCAAGAATTAACCTTTTTTATAATTAGTTGTTTCTTTCCCCCAACATTTACTTGGGGCTAGTGACTTTATTGCTGCCACAATCCTGTGTGAGCTGGTGCCATGCTTGAATTAATTATGGCTGCATAACCCTGGTATCACAATCAGTGTTTGTGAGACACAAATATTTTTACATATTCAATGCAATTTTCTTTGAATTACATCTGACATAAAATATACACTGTATATTTTAAAATTTATTCGGACTGATAGAATATGCTTCGGACTGGTAGAACACATTAAGTCATCAGTCCGAATGACTGATAGAAATATTTGGTTTTCGGAAACTCTGCAGGGGGGCACGATAGGTATAGCAAGAGGGGAAATTTGCTAAAGATCTGCTTCACCCAAGTTACTCAGGTGAGCGATGTGGCCCATGGGCCTCTTGTTTGCATTACAGGATCTGTAGCATTATGGTAAAAGACAAGTACATGTATATAGAACCATAATGGTACAGATCTGCAGCTAATGAACTATATGACCCAGAATACAATAGGACAAGGTGAGCTCATACATGAAGATTAATAGAAATATAGTGCCACCCTTATCAAAATGAAATCCATTTAGATACCATTTAAAATCCATTTCTTTTCTGACCATTTAAAGACCATTCAGAAGCCATTTTATTTCATCAAATCTTTCAAGAATTCTCAACAGAAGTGATGACCATTTAAAAACCATTTTTCATTTTATCTCCATTCAAACTCCATTCAAACCCCATTCAAACTCCATTTTTTTGGGCCCTGTAACATGCAAATTAACCATTCCAAAACCATTTATGCAAATGAGATAAAAAATGGAAAATAAATGGTTTTTGTTTTAGCCATTTAATATCCATTTTTAACACATTTTATTTATAATTGAAAAATGGAAAATTTAGCTGGGTCCTTAATTAATCCATATGCAAGAATAAACACTTTAAAAATCCATTTTCTTAGTTGCTGTAGAGTCAGTCACAAATCAGAGGTCACTTGCTTAATTTTTTCACATATATGCATGGTTTTGAATCCTAGAATGTTTTTGTCCTTATTTGATCTGAATTGTGGTTGTCTCCATCTTTAAAATATATATTTTGAATCCCATGTCCATTTTGGTGCTCCATCATGTCCATATGGAAGCAGTACTCTAAAATTTAAAGGAAATGAAAAAATATTATTATTTTAAAAAATTTACAATTGAAGTTTAATCAATAAGAATTTACAAAAGTATAAATCCAAGTTCCCTAAGTCTGACCCAGTTGAAACAAAATAAATTTACTGCTGCATTCTTACGAAGTGTTGGTGATCTGTTTTACATCTTTTAGTTTATAACTTTAGGTAGTACAGAGCCTATTGAATACCTTTCGGTATCCACGCGTGAGAATCTTCCGCAATTTGAACCTCAGGGTGTTGGTCTCCAGTTTTTATTGTTTTGTATTTCCAGTTTAAACAAGATTAATCGGTTTATAGATTATTGCATCAGCATGTTTAATGAGCATTCTTTTATATGTGTTTTTTTTGGAAAAAGAACATTTTTCTGTAACTGTGCATGACATTAATAAAAATATGTACATATTAATTTTATACGTACCACTCAAAAAGAATAATAAGGTCCTTTCTGTGTATGGTAAATGTGCTGCATTTCTTCTGCCTATACTTCCCAAATGTTGGGAACATGAAAAAACTGTCACATAATTATCATCCTCCAAGAAGTTAGTAATTCTTTTTTCTGCTTTCACCATCAATGTACAGTTTTGTCAGCATCAAAATTCACTAAAAACCTAAATACTCCTTGAAGAATAACTTCAGCCATGTAAAGTCACTACCAGCTAGGTCAAAGTGCTCTTGTCCAATATTCAAACTTACTAGAAAAGGCGGTCACTACAGAGCATGGAAGGAAATCTGATATCCAGTGCCCTATTATAAAAACCTGGCACATGGCATCAATTAACCACCAACAAATCTATCTAAAGCTTACCATTTTTTTCAATTCTCCATTTCTCAGAAAATAAATGGGAGAAAAATGGTCCACTCAAGCAAGTTGGATCACCAAACTAGCATTTCTTTTCCATTTACTCAAATAAATGGAAAGAAAATGCTGCATGTTGATCATTTAAAAAGCATTTTCTAACAGAAATGGTTTTTAAATGGTTCTGAAAAAATGGTTTTGGAAAATTGAAAGATAGAGAAATGTAGGAAAAATGGTTTTGAAATGAAAAATGGCAAAAAAAATGCTGAATGAATGGAGATAAAATGGAAAAATGCCATTTCTTTTTGCTATGGGCACTGTCATCTGAACTTTGACGGAGAATACAACAGGTATGTGAGCTAGGTCCAGAGCTGTGGAATTTGTCTGAGTTGGATTAAAATGAAAGAATGGTGACCATGGTGAAAGATTTTGCGAGAGATCGAGCTGGATAGAAAATGCATGAGTATGAAACTGTTATGATGTTACAATTGAATACACTTATAAACTTGCAGTTTCCCAAACGGAAAAGATTTTTAACAAACTACTATTAAACCATCAACAAACTACCAACAAACTATATTTTTGTGGTTTGTTAAAGTAGTTTGATAGTATAGCATTTAATGAAACACAAACAAACCACTGTTTCTAAAAATAGCTGCAGTGGTTTGTTAGTCTTTCATTTCTACTGATTGTGATTTCTTTATAGTTTGTTAGACTTGGTATCTTGCAACAGTGTTTTATTAGTATAGCATTTGCATCTAACCACATGGGAAATTACTTTACAGACATGTTTAGGGTTGAATTATCTAGAATTGTTGAAGTTTCCAAGAACAGCTTAATCTTTACATCCGGTGTTAGCCTATTTGCGCCAAATTTTCAAACCACCAAGCAGGTTAGAAACAAAGGAAATGGTGAAGGGACATTCAAATTGTTAGTATCATTCTATAAGATTCCTGACTGGAAAAAGCAGCAATTAACACTATTAAAAGATGGATCTGGATACAGAAGAGGTATTTAATGCATGTCATGAAGTTCCTTTTTACCTAAAAAAGGCTGGAATAACCCTCTGTGGATGTGGATGTGTATGGTTTTTACTAGCTTAGGGTTTTTCTTTATTTTCAGATTGACCTATAATTCCATTACTAGTTTAGATCAGCTATGCATTGGATTATTGGAAGTATACTTGAAAATAAGACGAAAAAGATGTCTTTCAAAGTTGCAATAATGCCAGAAAAAAGGAAATATTGCAGAATTTTCCATGCCAGATGAAGCAGGGAATATTTAAATGTCAGCTTGAAGAACATTTTTTGGTGAAAATACTATGAAGATGTGCACAACATGAGGGAGAATATGTGATAAGTACATGGACATTGACTTGGAATTGCATCTCCTAAACAAAAGTGAACATGTTGGAATGTTGCACTTGCATTGGCTAAACTTGTGAATCCTGGAATTTAAAATACTCGGAAACAGGACTTGTTGAATATTTCAAAATATGACTGTTTTAGGTGTTTTCAAAGACTTGTGGATTTGTAAAGGAAAATTCAAATCTAGTGTTTTGCTGATGGATCTGTTACCAGTGATTTGTTAGTAGTTTGTTAGAGTGGTTTGATAGTAGTTTGTTAGAGTGGTTTGATAGTAGTTTGTTAGAATGGTTTGATAGTAGTTTGTTAGAGTGGTTTGATAGTAGTTTGTTAGAGTGGTTTGACAGTAGTTTGTTAAGAGTGGTTTGATAGTAGTTTGTTAGAGTATAGTTTGTTAGCTCATTTGCATGTGATTTGCTATACTATTAAACTACTTTCAAACCATAGTGGTTTGTTAGTAATTTGTTATAGTAGTTTGTTTGCCCTTTTTTTCCGTATGGGTTGTGTTTTTTATCAGTTTTTTAATGGATGTTTCATGTAAACACATTTGTTACAGGCTTAGTTAAAGCTGAACACAATTCATAAAAGGAATGTTTCCACCATATTTGATCGAATTCTCTCTATATCTGCAGACCCCTATATAAAGGGCAGGACTTCAGTCACTGTTCAGGGTATAATCACTTGACACTGATTGAAGAATTCTGTTATATTAACCCCCCCCCCCCCCCTTCATTCCTCACTACAATTTCATGATTAATTATAAAATAATGTGGATCAGTCAAAACAATCTTGATCTTTTTAGCTGTGAAGCTGTAGAAGAAGATTACACAGCCTATGACAGACTGGCTAAGAAGTTAGGCTTTAAGTACATCATGTCCTGCCTGTCAGTGGGCACTCTGGTCTGGGCCAAGACCTCAGGATACTGTAGGTACATATAACATTTATACGTGTATATGTTTTACCAAATCTTTAGATTAGGCCAGCTCTTAGGGTCTGGTGCTTGACTATGTTTTTAAAGTATCCAGGTCTTGAGCACCAACTGATGCAGAGATTCAGACATCCAATTTAACAAATTCTAACTGTGTTGTCTGTGTAGTCTGATTTAAACATGATTAATTTAAATTTCCAGATTATGTGGAAATGTACACTATGAGCATAGTTTAATTCTAACTACAAACGTTATAAAGGTATATATAATACATTATATACATATAATTATCATTAGGTTAAATCACTGTCTAGACAACTTAACATAGGTCTTTATAATACATATCTAAAATTATCTAGACAGTGATTTAACCTGATGATAATTTTTTTCTCTAAGTCAGTGCAGCTCAAGAGAGTTTAAAATTGATTTTCAGTAATCTAAGACCATCTTTTAAAAATTGTTTGGTTACTTTCTTTTGACTTGCTGGCTAAAAGACCCAACTCAAAATGCTTAACCTCCAGAAATTAGCATTTATTTTTATTAATAGCACACAGAATTGATGTTGAATTTTCAGGGAAAACAATCAATCATATGTCACTTTCCTATCAAAGCAATTTTTCTTCCTGGGTTGAGAAAGGGCAAAAAAAAAGAGCATTTGAAGATTAAGATTTAACCTGAATTTTTTAAAGGTAATGGCTTATTAAAGCTATCATTGCAAATGATGCTGAGTATAAATTTATCTTTTATTAAGGTGGCCTGCTATCATTACAAACGATCCTGAGTATGACTTTCACTATGAAGTGGACAGGGATGGGGACCCCTTTAGATATCATGTAGAGTACCTGGGGGGAGTTCACTGTCATGCCTGGATACCAGCAAACAAAGTCACACTGTATGGTCATAAGGAAGAAATTCAACAGGAACAGGGAACCAGTCTCGTCAAGGTGAGAGAGAGAAAGAGGGGGGCAGTCCGTACGAAAGTTGGAGGCGGAATAGGCACGGCTTGGGCAGGGCTAAGACACAGAATCCGCACAGGTTTTTAAAAAGCCGCAAGGGTTCTGCATGTCCAAGACATGGACACGGCTTCCGTGTCTGAATGTTAGGAATCTTCACTCACAGAAACAGTGTGGAGACACGGAATCCGTGTCCCAGGGAGACGGTTTTTAACTCAGGCGGGTTTTGCTTCAAACTATTTATTTATATCTTACGGCTTTTTACTGAGCATGCTCAATCATAACTTCCTTAAATTATTTGAATATTAAATTGGAGGGATTCATGGTCATGAGCTAAGTCAATGTGTCTTTTTGCTCTATTTAAAGGATATTTAACTAATAGATGTCAGTTGGAATTGTATTTATGTCAGTCTGGGATAATTTCTTCACTTTTGAAGTAAATGCAGTAAGTGTAATCTTATTGTTTATCATATCATTGTATTTAATTAATTAATTTCTGTTTTTAATAAAATGATATTTAATTAACCTCTAAATCTATGTGGTTCACCATGCATATACCCCTTCAAATGGTTACGTATAATCCCCTAAATGCTCCAGGCATATTACCTGTACAGCTGTGTCAGTCTGCGATCAAGCGTGAAGTGATTTCCTGTGGCTAATTAACAGTTTTTTTAACACCTCGGCAAACAAAGATACTAATCTGTGTGCATTGAATAAACAAGATGTTCATATCCGATTTATAAAACACAAATCGGAAATTTTAGGATGAATTTGAATTTCAGATCTTTCTTGTTGAGACAAACATGCTTAATTAATATTGGGTCAAAAAATTGGGATGATCGATTTTGCGGGTGAAAACAATGACACGCCGCGGGTCATTATGAGTGGGGGGTGAGAGGTCAATTTTGCGGGTGTGACCCACCGAATGCGGGTCACTTGGCAGGTCTGGTACAGGAGAGGTTTGAAGTTTTGATTACTGTATATTGGCAAATAATCACGATGGTTTTAATTTCGCTATGTTCGCGATTTATCATTTTTCCATGAAATTAAACCTATAGTGAATGCTATTACATGTACTAGTTTTTTAAAACGTTTAAATGCTTATACAAAATTTGAATTAGTTTCTTGCAGCGTGAATTTAAAACCATCGCAAATGTTAATTTTTGAGATATCATGAAATTTTAACACTGTGGAATTAAAACAACTTACAGTAAAGGGCCTAAAATTTGTCTGATTGGATCCCAATTTACAAAAACGATGCATCAAAATATTAAGCTTTAAAGTTTGCGTATTTTAAAAGGAAAAATCTGGATTTCAATTTCATCTTTGATGTATCTTTCTTCTGAAAAATTCCCACAAGAGACATATAAAACTATGAATCATTTTGAATTGTTTAATTACCAAAAGCCCATAGAAAGCTGTTTTGAAGATCATGAATGCATGAGAGGATGTTTAAATTAATTCAGAGTCCCTATTATTAGAAAAAGTAATTGCAGACAAATCAAGTTACAATTGCAGGCAAGGGACTTTTCTTCTTTTAAGAACATGAAGAATGTGAGAAAAAACAAGAAAAAGAGAAAGAGGTTGAGGCTGGCTATGCATACAAAATGCTCCAAGCTGGAGAACTACAGAAAGAGCTCTGTGACGGAGGCCATACAGGAGGCCGATCTACTGATTCCCCTCACCTCAGAGGAGAGGATAAACACTGCATGCAAATTCAAGGGAAGTAATCAGAAACAAAGGATTTGGAAGAATCAATCAGATGGTGGTAAGCATCTTAAACCTTAGGACTTTTTTAAAAATATATTTCCACTTGTTTTGACTGTTTACTCCAGTTTCCATCCACGGTAAGTGCTTGTTTATTAATTGATGTGTAACTTTTTTATTATTTTATGACGGGAGGGGCACACATTTGCCTTACCCTATTTAGGTAAGCTGTTGGTGTTAGGCACTTTTAAGAGTTGTTGTTTTTTTAAGCACATTGACATATACTTAAAAAAAAGCAACACACATTTGCAATTTTCTAGTTTCGCCTAATACCTGTATTAAAATCATATAACTTACTGGTAATTAAGCTTAGTGCTTTATGGATGTCATTCCAGTTGAGGAGTTTTTATACTGTCAGATATTCTATGGCAGCTCACATATAGGGTTGTTTGGAACCATTTAAAAGTAAATGATTTAACAAGATTAGGAGTAAAATTAACAGATACAAATGCTGTCCCAATGCTGTGTGGGATATAATGCTATAATACAAAAAATAAAACTCAACGTTTGCAACAAAAAAAACTTGGTTATGCATTGAAGATTTTAAACAAGGCTTATTTTGATCAGTAGTTCTTTGATTTGTCTGTCCAAAGAGTCTGACAACCAGAGTGCTATAGTTCTGCAGGTAAGCAATGTTTTGATTCCAGCTGATGATGATAATAGTAAATCTGCTCTGGGGTTGAAGAATCAGTTATATTATTGTGAGAGTAAGCGGAAAAGGAAACAAGAGCAAACCTATGAAAGAAAACACAGGAGACTTCAAGCTCTTTCTCAGAGCCAGAGTCATGACAAGGGATCAAGAGGAGAAGATTCAAAGGATCCATGCTTGAAAGGGGGTAATTGAATCCAAATTAAAACAAAAATTGTGATGAACATTGTTATAGGGTTTAAAATCAAAGGAGAGATCTGTTTTACAAACTTTTATCATTTTACTCAATTCTTCCTTACACTTTACTTGCAAATTCAAAGAATCACAAAGTTCTGTCTTTGTAATTTTCACAGAATTCCAAAGAGAAAACTCCAATTCAGATAAAACAGCCACCCATTTTCCATTGAGAACAGATGTAAATACTATTCAATCACCAAGTTGTAGTGAGTATCTTCATTTTTAGCTCACCTGAGCCAAAGGCTCAAGTGAGCTTTTCTGATCACAATTTGTCCGTTGTCTGTCGTCGTCGTTGTCGTCATCGTCGTTGTAAACTTTTCACATTTTCGACTTCTTCTCAAGAACCGCTGGGCCAATTTCAACCAAACTTGCCACAGAGCATCCTTGGGTGAAGGGGATTCAAGTTTGTTCAAATGAAGGGCCATGCCCTCATTCAAGGGGAGATAATTGGGAATTAATGAGAATTTTATGGTATGTTTTAAAAATCTTCTCAAGAACCACTGAGCCAGGAAAGATGAAACTTTTGGGGAAACATCCTCAGGTAGTGTAGATTCAAATTTGTTCAAATCATGACCCCCGGAGGTAGGGCGGGGCCACAATGGCCGACCAAAGTTTTACATAGAAATATATAGGAAAATTCTTTAAAAATCTTCTTCTCAAGAATAACAAAGCCATAATTGATCATATTTTTATGAAAGCATCCTCAGATAGTATAGATTCAAGTTTGTTCAAATCATGACCCCCTGGGTTAAGGCGGGGCCTGTATGAATTTTAAAGGCGGATTCCGCCTGGAATTTGGGTGGAATTGAGCAGAAATTGGCAAATTCCGGGCGTACTTGAGGCGGAGATGGAATTTTCGAAAAGTTACGCCTCAGTAGAAGACGTCTTACAGACGTCATTTCTAAATTCCGGGCGTCAATTGACAAGTTCAGATTTTCCAGGCATAAAATGGCAGGAAAATGGAAAGAAAAATTATGCCTGGAACTTTCAAGAGAAGTAAAGGCCTCTGATTGGTCAATTTAATTATCAATTATCAAAGGGTCATTTCAGATAGGGGGTTAAGTTTGAATTTGATCATGAAGGAGGGAGTTTAGTGTGAGTGAAACAAGAAATGCAGATATATCAATGTTAAGGCTTTTACACTTCTTATGGATGACACAGTATCTGCTGGTAGGTGTGATAATTAATACCTATTTGAGTAAATTTGATTATGATAATGTACAATGATATAGTTATAACTTGTTCACTCAAAATTATATTTGAGTTTCCTTGCACACAGTCTGATAGAGGCTGCAGTGAGTCTTGAACTGACATTAACTTAACTTGTAAATGAAACCAGAAGTCTCTGTCGAGACTGAAGCTCTACTGGTTTGAACTTATAGCAAAGGAAGAGTAAAGTACTTAAGCAGCTGGGATTTGAAACTTTACAACAGCAATAAGTAGAATAATGATCATTGACAAAGTCTCTTTATGTTCTTACTGTAGTCTACTTGTGTGCTAAGTTAGATTGAAATCAGACCAAAACTGTAGAAGAGTAGCATTTTGAAACAATTTTACAGACATTTCTATTTTTAATAACCACAGCAACACCGTTCATCGAAATTAAAATTCGATACACAGAATTATGTATCTTAGTGTATTCTACTTGTGTGCCAAGTTATATTGAAATCAGACCAAAACTGTAGGAGGAGTAGCATTTTGAAACAATTTTACAGATATTTCTATTTTTAGTAACCACGGCAACACCGTTCATCGAAATCAAAAACCAATACATAGATTTATGTATCTTAGTGTAGTCTACTTGTGCGCCAAGTTATACTGAAATCAGACCAAAACTGTAGAAGAGTAGCATTTTGAAACAATTTTACAGACATTTCTATTTTTACTAACCACAGCAACACCGTTCATCGAAATTAAAATTCGATACACAGAATTATGTATCTTAGTGTATTCTACTTGTGTGCCAAGTTATATTGAAATCAGACCAAAACTGTAGGAGGAGTAGCATTTTGAAACAATTTTACAGATATTTCTATTTTTAGTAACCACGGCAACACCGTTCATCGAAATCAAAAACCAATACATAGATTTATGTATCTTAGTGTAGTCTACTTGTGCGCCAAGTTATACTGAAATCAGACCAAAACTGTAGGAGGAGTAGCATTTTGAAAGAATTTCACAGAAATTTCTATTTTTAGTAACCACGGCAACACCATTCATCGAAATCACAAACCGATACACAGAACTATGTATCTTAGTGTAGTCTACTTGTTTGTCAAGTTATATTGAAATCAGACCAAAACTGTATAAGTAGCATTTTAAAAGTATTTCACAGAAATTCTTTTTTAGTAACCACGGCAACACCGTTCATTGATATCAAAAACCGATATATAGAATTATGTATCTTAGCGTTTTCTACTTGTTTGTCAAGTTATATTGAAATCAGACCAAAATTGTAGGAGGAGTAGCATTTTAAAAGAATTTCACAGAAATTTCTATTTTTAGTAACCACGGCAACACCGTTCATCGAAATCAAAAACCGATACACAGAATTATGTATCTTAGTGTAGTCTACTTGTGTGTCAAGTTATATTGAAATCAGATCAAAACTGTAGGAGGAGTAGCAATTTGAAAAATTGTTTACAGACAGACGGACAGACAGACGGACAGACGGACGGACGCCGGACGCATTACTATCGCATAAGCTCTTCTGGTCTCTGACCAGTAGAGCTAAAAACTGTATGAGTTAGAACTAAAATGTTTCAAAATGATTATTGAAGTGATAAAATGTACCGGTATTGCATGTAAAAAGTTTGTTTAATTCTAAATACACAATCATGGTGGTGTTTTAGTGTCCCTTACACAAAATTATGTTACATTTCTATACTATGTTAAATGACCTGCCTTTATATGTTTTCTTACAGTTCAAAAAGCTAAATTTTAAGCTTTAACATTGTAAATCATAATCTTATTTTTTTCTTTGTTAACATGGTAAATATATAGGTTTTTAGGTCACATAGTATTATATAACTAGATACGATCTCGTTGCGAGCAACGAGAGGTCTTCCGTCCAATTCAGGAAAAAAAAACTTGTAAAATCGAACTAAAAAGTGATTCAAAATTTTGATCACAAGAAGGAGTGAATCCAGGTCGCCAACGTGAATGCGCATTTTTTTTCTCTTTTCTCCCCAACGCGCGAACCATTTAGCTATTGGGAATACTGCTTTAAGCGTAAATATTCGCACCTTTTCTTTTTACTGATCTATTAAAGAGGTGCAATAGCTTCAATGAAATTAATTAAATAAAACATTCTTATCACCTTTATTTTATTTCGGCGTTAGGAAAGTATATTTAACACATTGTACACATTACATATCGTATCTAGTCCAGTAACACTAAAGCAGTGAAACGTAAATTAAGTTTTTTAAGATTGACACTGAATTGCTACGTACTACTACGTGAGAGTCCAAGTAGTTTTTTTGCATTTCATGTATCCTTATGTCAGAATGGTTTAATCAAACGCTCAGCTGCCCCCATAAGCCCCTACTCGCGAAATGTCGGAGTTGACAGAGACAGCCGCCATCTTGGGCCCGCTTCAGATTTTCAAATATTAATATCTAGAGTTCAGATTAACCAATATTAAAACAACTTATATAGTAAGCATCAATAGAAGTGTCTCTATTAATATTCCAAAAATAAATGAAAAATATTGAAAAACAAAGAAAGTTGAAAATTTGGCCTTTTTGAATTGGCTTCCGGTAGCGACAGGAAGTACTGACGACGAACGAAAAGTTGCGTCCTGGAAAGTATTGATCATCATCTATAAACTCTGAAAGTTTCACATTGATATCTTTTACCGTTTTTGAGTTTAATCGTGGACAAAATGTCGTTTTAAAATCAGGAAAATGGTCCAAAACTTGGCACCAGAGAGGAACTTTCAAAAACTGTCTTGGAACTTTCAAGAGTATCTTACAACACATCTTTCTTGAAAATTTCATGTAATTCTATCCAGTAGTTGTCGAGAAATCGTGTCAGAAAAATAATAATAATAATAATAATAAGAAACAGAGCAATAACTATAAGGTCTTCCGTGAAGACGGAAGACCTTAATAATAAGGACATTCCAGGCGTAATTCTATTCCAGGCGTCATTTTAGTTTCCAGGCGTAATTTTTTTACGGGCATCATTTATTTTTCCGGGCGTAGCTCATTTGCATTTTTCGCCTCAAATTCCTGCCCATTTCCACTTAGTTTATGCCCGGAACCTTTGTATGACCATATATGTAGAGAGACAAACTGACGCGCGGAATTCCCTCTCCAAGTACGCCTCAATTCCCCCTATTTTCCAGGCGGAACATTTTGTACAGGGGCCACAATGGCCGACCAAAGTTTTACATAGAAATATATAAGAAAATTCTTTAAAAATCTTCTTCTCAAGAATCACAAAGCCATAATTGATCATATTTATTTGAAAGCATCCTCAGGTAGTGTAGATTCAAGTTTGTTCAAATCATGACCCCTGGGGGTAGGGCGGGGTCACAATGGCCGACCAAAGTTTTACATAGAAATATATAGGAAGATTCTTTTTAAATCTTCTTCTCAAGAATAACAAAGCCATAATTGATCATACTTATATGAAAGCATCCTCAGGTAGTGTTGATTCAAGTTTGTTCAAATCATGACCCCTGGGGGTAGGACGGGGCCACAATGGCCGACCAAAGTTTTACATAGAAATATATAGGAAAATTCTTTAAAAATCTTCTTCTCAAGAATAACAAAGCCATAATTGATCATATTTATGTGAAAGCATCCTCAGGTAGTGTAGAGTCAAGTTTGTTCAAATCATGACCCCGGGGGGGTAGGACGGGGCCACAATGGCCGACCAAAGTTTTACATAGAAATATATAGAAAATTCTTTAAAAATCTTCTTCTTAAGAATAACAAAGCCATAATTGATCATATTGATATGAAAGCATCCTCAGGTAGTGTAGATTCAAGTTTGTTCAAATCATGACCCCCGGGGGTAGGACGGGGCCACAATGGCCGACCAAAGTTTTACATAGAAATATATAGGAAAATTCTTTAAAAATCTTCTTCTCAAGAATCACAAAGCCATAATTGATCATATTTATATGGAAGCATCCTCAGGTAGTGTAGATTCAAGTTTGTTCAAATCATGACCCCGGGGGTAGGGCGGGGCCACAATGGCCGACCAAAGTTTTTCATAGACATATATAGGAAAATTCTTTAAAAATCATCTTACAGTGGCGTGCCAAAAGTGAAGATAATTTTATTTTTTCTCTATATATTTCATTGAAAACAACATTTTGTAAAATCAAAGGTAAATGGTCAATTTTTGTCCATTATGATTATTTATTTCAGTACTTAAACCAAAAAATGTGTAGTTATCTTTCTTTAAAAGATCATTACACGTTTAATTATGTAGTAAAATATAGTTCATCACTAAACATTCTAAAATTTAAGATCAATGTTGACTATATAATTCATTGTGAGTATATGACTTCAAAATTCATGTCACACTTAAATTACAATTTGTTTAAATTATCAATGCTTATCAGATAAAAACTATTATTTTTTTTTAAACTACAATAATATCTTGGATTATCAAGAAATTTTTGATAAAATCTGTCAAGAAATGTTGTCATACCAGCGATTTTACAAAATATTGTTTTCAATGAAATATATAAAGAAACAAGAGGCCCACGGGCCTTATAGGTCACCTGAGTATTGTGTAACAACTTTCAAACAATTAAATTTGGTTCGTGTTTAAACTTGAGGCCATGAAATTCACAATTTACAATTTTGAAAGAGGCACCATTGCTTATCATAATTATTAACTTAGCATACTTACTCTATTTACCTAATACCCAGAGGTAGATCAGAGTAACAAAGAGAAAATGCACTTCCACTTTATAACCAGTTGTGCACCTCACCCCAAAGGAACCACTGACCCAGGGCCATATATTTCAAAATTTTGCAAATTTTATCATAAAATGGTTGATTAATACCAAAGAGCAGATTTCAAAGTGTTAATTTATTTTCAGGCTATGTAACCACCCCCCCCCCCCCTTTGACCCTGGGGGCATTAAAAACCACTTTGCTAGATGCACCTTTCTTCATCATAAATATATATATACTTGGATCATTGGCTTAAAACCCAGAAGCAAAGAAAAATATTTACAAAGAATAAATGTATTTTTACTATAAACACTGTGCCGGATAATTATGCCACTTCAAAAGTGGCATTTTGGCGCCCGCCAAATCCTCACTTCACATGAAAATCATGTATACCAAGTGGTAGACCATCACTCACAGAGTTCATAACTACCTTTGTTACAGGTAAATCTCACCTGTCAGGTGAGATAATCACCTTTGAACAAAAATTTCCCATAGGAAAAATAAAGTTCCTGTAGGAAAAATAAAATTCCTGAGGGATATTATCAAAATCCTGCAGGATTTCTTAATTTCCTGCAGGATATTTAAAAATTCCTGTGGGACTTAAATTTACCATGGGAGAATTCAATTTCCTAAGGGAATTTATTTTCCTAAAGGAGAAAAATAAATCCTATGGGAGAAAATATATCCTATAGGAAACAAAATTTCTCCTAAGGGAATTTTTTTCTCCCTTAGGAAAAAAAATTCCCTTAGGATCAAAATTCCCATAGGAATTTGAGAGTTATTCCTATAGGATTATGTTTTGTGCCATCTTCGTCTTAATTTCATAATCTTAGTTTTAAAAAAAAATCCCTTAGGAATTTAAAATATTATTCCAATATGATTTTTTGTATCTACCAATTTTGAGTATGTTGTAGTGTTTCCTCTTATTTGTGTGTGGATATCAGTGTTTAACAAGAACATTAGCCCTAAGAGCCTTGAATCCCTCTTCTGATAAATTGTAAAATCTATCACAAAGCCTTGAAATTCCAGTAGTAGGTCATCATGACCTACATTTTGGTTAAAACACTCTGAAGACCTACATGTATGATGATGCATCAACTGACAAAGGATGATGATTCTAAGCCAATAAGTGCCGGAGATGTTTAAGTAATCACTGTCTAGTTAGTGTTGTATGCCAGGGCATCAACGATAGTGGGAAACGTGGGATAATATGCATAATGGGCTTCGAGTAAACTTTCCATTTCATTGCGAAATATTAAAAAATTGTAGATTTAGACTTTAAAAATGTACACTAATAGATTTAAATTACACAAGGACTCCCATGCCAATTTTCAATAGTCCTCGCCCACTGACGTCAAACACAAAAACAGACGCGCAAGATTTACATGCATATTTGGCCTCCATAGCATCAGAGACAGATGGGCACGAGATTTGCATGCATATTAGGCCTCCTTAGCTCCTGACCAATCGATCTGCCTGCCTAATTTTCATTCCGGCAGAATTATCAAAAAATAAACTCCCCTAACTTTCAAAGAGTTATCACAGACAAAAAAATTAGAAATGGAAATATCTAAATATAGCTATAAAATTCAAAATGTAAGTCTTTGTGACCTACTTTTTAGTTGACGTTATCTGAAGACCCAGTTTGCTAGGAATTCCTAATATGTAAAATTTTGATTCCCTACTGTGGCCCCATCCTTCCCCTAAGGGTCATGATTGCATTGATTTGAAGAAGAAAAAATCATCTACACTACATGAGGATGTTTCCATATCAAAAGGATTAAATCATGGCTTCTCTCTAAAATAAGATTTTAAACTTTTATATATATATATTATAATATATATATTGCTGTGTAAAACTTTGATTCTCTATTGTGACAAACTTGAATCTATACTGCATGATGATACTTCCATATCAAAATGACTGATCAAATCTTTGTTGTTCTTGATAAAATGATTAAAAAAAAATACAGGGTATTCCTATGTACAGTTTTGATCTCCTATTGTGGTCCACCCTAATCCCCAGAGTCATGATATAAACAAACTTGAATCTACACTATGTAATAAATGTTTCACATAATTTTAAACTTTTATGGGCCAATGGGAAGATTTTTGAAAGATGGCTACAAATATACATATTTCTTTATTAACTCCCCTTTAAATATGTGCCAGTATCTGAACAAATCTTATTTAAAATTCTTACACTGACAAGATAGCCCTAATTTTTCAATCAAAATGTTATCAGATAGACTGTTATGTGACAGAATGTGGCCTAAGTTACGTGTGCAAATTGTGTTAATCCGTTTGCACGGTACGAACCATTCTTAACCGTACTTACAGTTTGACAAATTCAAGGCACTTCCGTCTGCTAACTTTTGGTCTTGGTAAAGTTGGTGGTGATGTTAATGGAGTAATTCACACAGTTTAAATCAAGAAACTCAAACAAAATGATTTACACTTGCATGAATTATCCCTTCAATCAATCTTCTTCAGTTCTTGTTCTTACTTTCGATTTCATGCTCTTTTTAATAAAGCGTTTTACTGACTTGGATCATATCAGGGTGTACGGACACTCAATCGCATCATCTCGGGTCTTTCCGTCAGAGGTCGGAAAAGCAACCTCGTTTTTCCGCTAATCGGAAAGGCCCGAGAAGTTGCGATTGGGTGTACCCCTGTAATAGAACTTAAGGGGGGGGGGGGATACAAACACATATACTGTTTAAATTTGTGTTTTATATTGTTACATAAAAAAGACCTACCGAAGTTGAAAATATAGGTTTTAGTTTTTACTTTAAAAAAATGAACAAGTCTTACATTACAAATGCTCATGATCAGAAAGTTGAATATGCGACATAAAGAGAATTATTTCTGTGTTTCTTGTTTTATTTTGAATAGTAAAAACAAATACTTTCATGGGAGGAGGTGTTGTAGCGAACAGTCAACTACTATACGTAAGTTGTAAATCACATTTTCAAGGAAACAAACTACACACTCCGATTTAAAAAAAAACAAGTATATACTGACAAAACGTCAGAAATACTCAAGCTGTAGAAAGTCAAAAAGGAAGTATCATTATATCCTAAAATGGTTTTAAGATGAGGGCTATATATTGAGTTCAATCCTCTGTTGAATAAACGACATGACTGTATACATGAAACAACATTCATATATTGAATTTTATTAGAAAAAAAACATTATTAATCGTACTTAATTACTTTTTAAGATGAATTTACGTGACACACTTTCAGGAATATTTTATAGAGCATAGTAACGTTGTCGTTTCTTAATGAAATATTTTATGTAGACATTTAGTATACATGTACTTCAAACTATATACGTTTTTGTATTTTTTGCTTAATGACGTACATCTCATTCAATACATACATCAATTAAGATAGCTTGCTAAAAGCCTGTAGAAAAGTTTTTCAAAGTGAAAGGGGGGGGGGGAGGGGGTTCCAGGCTCTAAAAAATCCACGTGACTACGGGTTCATCCATCGTTGCAAACCACGGACAAAATGTACGATCCTCTCCTACTTAGGACCGTGGCTTGAGACGATGGGGTTCATCTATCTGAGCGGCATGTCCAATGCATATTCGGTACGAACCAAAAGAAGTATATAATTTCCGGTACCAAAGCTTACTACGAGAATTTAACATTGATTTACTGTGTCTCAAATTACACATCATTTGCAGACCCGTGAAAAGCAATTTCAGTTGGGGGGTACAGCCATACATTTTCTGGCCATGCATTGTAGAATTTGTTAACGATGGGGTAACCTGCGTCACCTTTCAGAGTCTGCAGTGGACTCGTCCAAGGATGCTTTTGTCGGCGACTGTAAAAAGTTACCTGAGATTCATACGCAAAGGAAAAGCGTGAAATCTCTGTATAGAAACTGTTGCGGCTGCGACGCTTCACTCATTGTTCATTCGCCATAGAAAATAATCCGCTATTTAACACTTAATATCTTTGAATATACAGACGTTTTCAAGATAAGCTTCATTTTTGTTTCTAGAAATATTTTTATCTACAAAAATAATATATTTTTGTAATTTTAAACTGAGTAATTCGATGACCTAGCATCGTTTTAGATAACCCAAGCCCCTCTAGGGCTTGAGTAAAAAACAAAAAAAAACGTGTTTCCGTGTTTTGCGTGAAAATTAAAAAAAAATTTAGGAGAGCAAAGTTTGTTAAAAAAGGGACCA
>NW_026926104.1:0-27497 GCF_032062105.1 Saccostrea cuccullata | reverse complement strand
ATCTCAAAAGTTGTCAAATTTTACTATTGGACCCTATGGGAATTTGTTGGAGAAGCGCCAATTTATCACATTTTTCCCCCATATTTTTTGTATTTCTGCACTAGGGATTTCTTTTTCATTCAAGTAGATTAAGGTTATTGTAAAAAGTCACCAAATTGTGACCAAAACAAATCACCATCTAGGTTGGTCTAGGAATTAATTATACCCCCGCTCCGAAGGAGAGGGGGGTATACTGTTTTACCCTTGTGTGTCTGTCCGTCTGTCTGTCTGTCTGTCTGTCCGTCCGTCCGTCTGTTTGTCTGTCTGTCTGTCTGTGTGTCCGTCCGAAACAAATTTTCGTCGCAGTTTTCTCAGCAACCACTCATTGTAGATGCTTGAAATTTTAACACAATCTTCTCTGAGGCATGCCATTTGGTGGGATACATTTTCGTTTAAATCCGATATCAACTTCCTGTTTGTCTGTGCGTCTGTCCGTTTCATACATCACAAATTTTCGTCGCAGTTTTCTCAGAAACTACTCATCGTAGATGCTTGAAATTTCAATACAATTTTCTCTGAGACATGCAATATGGTGGGATACATTTTCGCTTAAATCCGATGTCAACTTCCTGTTTGTCTGTGCATCTGTCCGTTTCATACATCACAAATTTTCGTCACAGTTTTCTCAGCAACTACTTATCATAGATGCTTGAAATTTCAACACAATTTTTTTTAGACATGCCATATGGTGGGATACATTTTCGCACAAATCTGATGTCGAACTCCTGTTTGTCTGTGCGTCTGTCCGTTTCATACATAACAAATTTTCGTCGCAGTTTACTCATCAACTACTCATTGTAGATGCTTGAAATTTTAACACAATCTTCTCTGAGACATGCCATATGGTGGGATACATTTTCGTTCAAATCCGATGTCAACTTCCTGTTTGTCTGTGCATCTGTCTGTTTCACAAATAACAAATTTTCGTCGCAGTTTTCTCATTAACTATTATTTGTTTAGGCATATGCCATATTGTGGGATTAATTTTGATATGAATCTGATGTCAACTTCATATTTTTCTGTGCATCTGCCTGTAATTGAACTTGTGTATATTAACATGATAGTGCTTATTTACATCAGAGCGGGGGTATTACTAGTGAGCATTGGCTCACAGATTTCTTGTTAGTAAGGTTTTTTTTTTAACTCAATACCTCTAAAATTGCCATATTACGGTATAAATTCATATCAGTGTTGAATTATCGGCACGTATGATTTTTTACGGTAAAAATAGCAATGTTTAAATTGCTAGTATGTTTCTTTAGATGTTCTGTCATCAGTTTTTAGTATAATATCTATGGACGTCTTGGATATAAATGCGAGTCATGCGTCATTCTTCAGCGTCATTCATTGATTACATAGTCCGAAAATGGTGACGTCGTTAGAGCCATTTCAGTATTTTAGGTCACCTGAGTCACTCAGGTGACCTATTGCTATCCGTTTTCGTCCAGCGTCGTGTGTTAACATTTAAACATTTTCAGCTTCTTCTCTGAAACCACTAAACCAATTTCAACCAAATTTTGTATACAGCATCTGTGGGTAAAGGGGAACAAAAACTGTGAATTTCATGGTCCCTGCCCCCCTGGGGCCTGAGGGGTGGGGCCAAAACCACTAAAATTAATGCAATCTTTAAAAATCTTCTTCTTTACTCCTGGACATCAAGCAGTCAAACTGTTTGCATGATTGTAATCAGCAATGAGTCCTCTACCAAAATTGTGTAATTCATGGCCCTGGGGTCAGGGATTCTAGTGCTAGGGCGGGGCTAAATAAGTAGGTAGTGAAAATGCATTATTTCTTTGAAAATCTTCTTCTCTGCTCCTGGGTATTAAATAAACCAACTAAGTACATAGTTATGATGAGCTAGAATGCCTCTACCAAAATTGTGAATTTTATGGCCCCAGGGTCAGAGGTTCTGGTGTTAAGGCGGGGCTCTATTGATAATATAGTGAAAATACATGAATTCTTTGAAAATCTTCTTCTCTGCTCCTGGGTATTTAATAAACTAAGTAAGTACATAGTTATGATGAGGAAGAATGCCTCTACCAAAATTGTGTTTTATTTTATGATAATATAGTGAAAATACATGAATTTTTTGAAAATCCCATTAAATAAACTAAAGTCTAAGTACATAGTTATGATGAGCAAGAGTGGTTTTTATGGCTTGTTTTAGGGTGGGGCTCCAATGATTATATAGTGAAATGCATGAATTCTGTGAACATCTTATCCTTTGCTCCTGGTTAATGATCTAATTACATATTTAAGGCCAGGATTTATTTTATTTTCAGTTTTACAAACCCTCCGCTCAAGATTTTGAATTTTCAGAAAAAAAAAAAATTCTTTCCGATGTCAAATTTGAGTCGGGATCGAGATTTCAAATTTACGAACTCGCACTTCCGGTTTTACTATGAAACGGCGGGTAATTAAAGCTAGATCTGAGAAGATAGGTTGGTTTAGTGTAAAATTCATCGATAAGAGTGCCATTCAAAACGTTTCACCCGTTCAAAGGACAAATAAATGCTGACGACTTTGTTGCACAATGACATGCTGGTGAGATAATTATGTGTTAGTTTCAAAAGTATCTGTCTGTAAATTATTTCCCTCCCCCAGGTCTTAAACTGCCCGTGGTAGCTATTGCATATTGCCAGCGACATTGTTTAGGTCTCTGTTGTAGCTTACAGTATCATTCTTCAGAAAAAGGTTGCTTATGCATCAGATGTAATGAATAAAACTATGGAGAAGTTAAGTCCATTTGATGAAGAAATAAACAATAACCTGTAGAAATAAAAAAAAATTAACTATTAAAAGGCAAGAATATACAAATATATACAGGCATATAGTATCATTTGTATCAGCCAGAAAAATTATTTCACACTTAATTGAAAAAATGTTCACCCTACTCCCCAATACTCCCTGTCTGTTTTATGATAGGAATTATAATTTTAGGCATCAAGTAAATTTTAGAACAATGTCTACACATATTAAAAAAATGAAGATATATTGAAAGACTTTTAAAGAATTGATTTTTTAAAATAAATTTTGATCAACATCACAAAATTTATAAAATAAGCAATTAAATTTCTACTTTCCTATTTGTAAGCATTATGTGTCCAGTGATAAGGAGCCTAATAAAAAAGTATTAGGATACATTTAGTAAAAAAGAATGTACAAATATATTTATAATTGATTTATCAAAATTTTTTTATTGCCTTCTCCTGTGGGACTTACTTATTCTCATGTTCATAACTAAACCTAAACATAAAAAATGCTGGCGTTATAATGAAGAAAGGGGCCTCTTTCAAAATAGATAATTTCAGGGCCGCTGGGTCAGGGGTACCAGGGGGGGTACTTTAACTAAAAATAAATTAATGCTTTGAAATCTGCCCTTTGATAAGCAATGGTACCTCTTTCAAAATTTGTGAATTTCATGGCTTTTGGATTACAACATGAACCAAATACAATTGCTAGAAAGTTGTTACGTGATACTCTGGTGACCAACAAGGCCTGTGGGCCTCTTGTTTTCTAGTTACTGTCGTAAAAGCACATTTTTAGACCAGTTGGGGTTACAGATAATGTTAATTTTGTATTAAAATCAAAATATTTGGCAAAGGTGAAAGTCGCACAAATGACTCCATGAAATTAAAAAGCTGCACAAAGTCATGCGCACTCGAATTAGACTCGGCCTCGTTAAGTAAAAAGTTACATCAAATAGTGGATTATTTAAGATTAAGAAGACACTCAACTGTACGTTATGAGCAATACAGAATTGTCTGAATGTCACTTTAAATCTTAAATATATTAGCATTGAAAATTTAATATGAAGATCTACTGGTTAAATAACTCCCTAAAAAAGCAATTTTATCAATTCAATTGTCAATTTTATATTTTTTTTTATTTGCTTCATCTTACAGAACAAACCTTCCTGATTTCCTTTGTGTTACAAAGATATACAATGTATTCAAATATTGATTTTAAAAATATCAGGATACTTGTGATCAATGGTAACATAATTTCTCCTTCTTGAGATATTATTTACAAAGAAAACTGACTATTCATTCAACAAAATTAATCCTTAAGCAGTTACAGAGTTGGTTTTGGTTTTTTTTATTTTCAAAATGAAATTTTAGGTTAGAAATATCATGAATATAGAAAAACAAACAGCAACAGTCATTTAATTCTAAAACTAAAATGCTTATATATATATATATATATATATATATATATATATATATATATATATATATATATATATATATATATATATATATATATTTCAATTTATTAAATTTCGGAAAGAGTTGTAATAATTTTGCTGCAAATCTACTTCAAAATCTACTGAAATAAAATAAAAGTTAGTAGAAAACACAAGTAATTTTAAAAGATCCAATGAATCTCTAATTAAACAACACTTGTTCAACTACCAATGCAAACTAAGACATCTAACGTACATATGAAATGGAGTAGCTAATCGAATTATTTAGTCTAATCACAGTGAATGCAAAAGGAAGTTTTGGTGCACTTTTAAATTGTATACTGACCAAACAAGAATGAACGAGATCACAAGATCTTGCAGGTTTTCCTCCTTCTCAGCATCTACTTTAGTTGTCTGAATTACTTTGAAACTTAAAATTTGAATATTTTGGAACAACACGCGTAGAATCTGGTGCAAAGATAAAGTACGTATCCTCTGTTGCTGGACTAACACAGCTCTGAAAAAAGGAATTGTCCTTCATAATGTATTTTATTTTCGAAATAAAATATAAAACATGATCATCTAACCTATTTGGGTTGGACATTACATAATTAAAGATCCTCTCCATTGCATAGGGTTTCTCCCCCTGCTCTTCACATCGTAATCAAACACACGACGCCCGTTATTCAATTTGTAAAATCATCCGTCTGGGACTTATACGAGGGGTGATCAAAAAGTTCGAGAACTATCTCTATATCTACAAAACCACAATACAGACTAGAAAAAAAATGGCACACTCATAGCCATACAGATGTACATTAAAATCGGAGAGGACTAATTTAAAATTTAATCAACACTGCAACCAAATTGTGTTTCTTTTATGGAAGTTATTCAATTAGTTCGCGATCTTTGATCACCCGTCGTAACTTTAAAATCAAAACGATTCCTTGCTTAAGTTACACGCCCCTCAATTTTTAAATTAGTTTAAGTTATCATTGGTCAGCTCAGTCATACTTCCTGGTTGATAAGTTTCTTCTATATTATATAAACTCAAAAATGACGACTCGTCTAATTTGCAGCAAGAACAAGTCACTGATTACTGCAACAGTTATTAAGTGGAGATGTACCTCTCTTATTTGTTCTTTAATTTTTATATTCTTTGGTCTTCAGTAAAGAGGTATGTTTCTTTTTGGTCTTAAATTTTCATCACTTCTCTCTTTATCTTATTCGTAGATATAAAAATTTATTTTTTTAAATATTTTTTTCTAGTTGCACAAACAATTCAAGAAGCATACCAGTTAGGTATCTAGTATATAAGTTATAACGTGTGTGTTAAAAGTTCCTCTGGTCGTGGTGAAGCAGTGAAAATGATATAAAATCTTTACTTCTCTCAAATTGATTTCATGCATGCGAATAGTAGTATATTGATTGCATTTCCATTGTTTTTTCAGCACTAGGCGTGAAAATATTGTCCGATATCGGCCTGAAACGCGATATCGTTGTTGTACTGGCTGGTCGGGCTACAGGTGTCGAACACGTAAGTATACATGTAAATTATATATAACAGTGCGACATTTAACTCCGGACACGACATTTGTCCGGACTTTCGCCAACCACTTTTCCAAAGGTACATAGAAAAAATTTATGTCATCCGGTGGGATTTTTTTAATCGCACAACATGGACTAACCTTTACACCTGAATATCTTCCAGTTTAAAAGATATTACACCTGAAATCAAGAAATCCCATGGGATTATGGTGGGATTTTCTCTCCTAACCAATATCCCACCATTATTCTGTGGGAGAAAAATGAGTTCTGTGGGATTTTTTCTCCTATAGAATCAAAATTCCCATTTCTAACCTTACATGGGATTTTTTATCCCATAAGTTGTGAAATGGGACAAGAAGTTCCATAATTGTCACAAATAGGATTAAAAGTTCTCTATCATAATATTTTATAGAATATATTATCCTACAGGAGAATGGAAATTGTTTTTATGTCTTTAATTCTTTCCCTTTCAAAATGTCAGTCCTAATTCTTTCCATTTATCATTTTACATTTAGAAAATACATGCTATTGCAAGCAAAATAATACCAAACTGGCAAAATTTCATTGAGAAATAAAAAAGTTATGCTCATTCAAGAGAACACACCAGTCCGATTGACAGAGTATTACATGATGATGGATTCTCCCTATGAAAATTTTAGTCCTCTAACAATTTATCATTTTACATTTAGAAAGTACATGCTATTACAAGCAAAATAATACCAAACTGGCAAAATTTCATTGAGGAATAAAAAAGTCATGCTCATTCAAGCGAACACACCACTCCGACTGACAGGGTATTGCATGATGATGGATTCTACCTATGAAAATTTCAATCCTCTTACAATATATCAATTTACATTTAAAAAGTACATGCCATTGCGAGCAAAATAATACCAAACTAGCAATATTTCATTGAGAAATAAAAAAGTTATGCTCATTCAAGAGAACACACCACTCCGATTGACAGAGTATCACATGATGATGGATTCTCCCTATGAAAATTTCAGTACTCTTTCAATTTATCATTTTATATTTGGAAAATACATGCTATTGCAAGCAAAATAATATCAAATTGGCAAAATTTCATTGAGAAATAAAAAAGTTATGCTCATTCAAGAGAACACACCAGACTTAAGTACAATTATTGGAGTAATATGACATGATGATGGATTCTCCCTATGAAAATTTCAGTCCTTTTACAATTTTACATTTTACATTTAAAAAGTACATGCCATTGCGAGCAAAATAATACCAAATTGGCAAAATTTCATTGAGAAATAAAAAAAAGTTACGCTCATTCAAGAGAATACACCAGTCCGATTGACAGAGTATCACATGATGATGGATTCTTCCTATGAAAATTTTAGTCCTCTTACAATTTATCATTTTACATTTAGAAAGTACATGCTATTGCAAACCAAAATAATACCAAATTGGCAAAATTTCATTAAAAATTAAAAAAGTGATGCTCATTCAAGAGAACACACCAGTCCGATTGACAGAGTTTAACATGATGATGGATTCTCCCTATGAAAATTTCAGTCCTCTTACAATTTATCATTTTACATTTAGAAAATGCATGCTATTACAAGCAAAATAATACCAAATTGGCAAAATTTCATTGAGGAGTTAAAGAAAAGTTATGCTCATTCAAGAGAACACACCATTCCGATTGACAGAGTATAACATGGTGATGGATTCTCCCTATGAAAATTTTAGTCCTCTTACAATTTATCATTTTACATTTAGAAAGTACATGCTATTGCAAACCAAAATAATACCAAACTGGCAAAATTTCATTGAGAAACTAGAGGTACTGTGAGCGATGAGCTCACTAAATGATACCCCCCGCCTCCCATATGGTTATAACAGGTGAAAAAGTCCATGTTTTCCTGTGGCCGGGAAACCCAAAATATGTGTCGGATCAAAAAGTAAAATAGGAGGTGCACAATGGCAACATGTAATAAAGATTCTGTGAAAGTTTCATCAAATTTCATTCAGTGGTATGAGAGGAGTTGCGGATAAGAGGTGGGTACCCCAAAGCGTAACAGACGGACGGACGGACGTACAGACGGACGGACGGACGGACGGACGGAAATACCGATTACTATATACCCCCACTTTTCAAGTGGGGGGTATAATAAAAAAGTTATGCTCATTCAAGAGAATACACAAGTCCGATTGACAGAGTAATTAACATGATGATGGATTCTCCCTAGTATGAAAATTTCAGTCCTCTTACAATTTATCATTTTACATTTAGAAAGTACATGCTATTGCTCTTATTCTGTATTTTGTGTTGATGTGCAGTGCTAAGTTTGAACTATCTCGTAGGATTTCAATACATATTTATAAAAAAAAAACAAAAAAAAACTGAGATGCTTGATATTAAACAATAGTGCTAGTATCCCTATTTAGCTTAATTCACAAGGTCTGTAGCTATCTGAAATGTACTTTTTGTACAGTGCTAGTATCCCTATTTAGTTTATTTCACAAGTTCTGTATCTATCTGAACTGTATGTACTGTTTGTAGACTTTGAATACAAGATTATTGGTAGGAAAGTTAAGTACATGTGTATACTTACCACAGAATTTACATTTGATATATTTTTTACGTTCAGTTTCCTTATCTTTTTTTATTCCATTTATTTCTTCAATTTGGACGATTTAAGTGTGAAATTGTGAATTCTAGGATAACATTAAAACATGTTCACTGATGATATACAGTATAATATACACATTATTTTCTTTATATACCAACAGTTCTAAGGAGACCTCTTTGAGTATTTACTATAATTTAAATCAATGATCTATAAATTGTCATTTTACTCTATAAAACTTTCAAAAAAATTCTTTTTCGTCCAAAGTTTCTTAAATTAAAAGTTACATTGGCTATTATTGTTTAGATGAAAAAATAAATCAGGTAAACATAAAGACCATAAGTATTTTAAATCTATAACTTACGTACTAGAAAGGGACATAACTCTGTAGAGAGTGTCGTATTATGATTAGTGTCGCAGATCGGACATATATATTCTTTTAACTAAAGTTCAAGCTATAAAACTTTATAAATGATACATTTTTATATTATCGATAAAAACAAAAATAGGACATATTCATAAACGCGTCACAAGACCCCACTTCGAGATATTGACTCTGTTGACTTCTAAACGCTTTAGCTTTGGACGGGTCTATATTTTTGGACGGGGGTGTCGATCCTAAGTTAAGCTCAATGCGTTTCTTTTTTTTTTTATATTTGTTATCTGAGTTTTATTTCAAAGAAAAAATTATCAACTTCTGTAGTATAACCTGTTTTTCTTAATTTTGCAGTAAACATGGTAAATGTTTGAATACTAATAAAGCAACTTCAGTCTGCTGTTAAACCTACCCCCCCCTTCCCCTTGCTAACTTCCAAGAATCCAATATCTTCACCCCAGATCTCGATAGGGTATGATACATGTATGTATATACCTAGAGGCAATTACGAGTCTTTTGTTTTCCCCAGGTAGCAAAACTGTCACAATTTGCTTGGAACTAACAAAACATACACAGGGGATATTAACAATCAGAGAGTCGAATTAACAACTGAACCTCATGAAAAACAAACTCCATGCTTTACTAAACCTCCGAATTGATTAAGTCATAACTTTTTTTTTTTCATTTTCAATTTAAAAATTAAATCCAACATTTTTACACCATTCATAATTGATAGCAAACAATAAATATAAAATTGTATATATTTTCCCCCTTAAAAATATAAACTTGAATCATGTTTATGAAAGTAAAATGAATACTCGTATAATAGCTTTCAATTTTTCATTCTACGTTTCACAAAATGGGATTTGAAGAGACAAAATTTTATAGGTTACTAGCTATTGATTATCACATGAAGGATATTTGGTGAATGATACAATTTTGAACATCATACATGTAGAAGGTTAACAATATATCAAAATGCCGTGAAGAAAAAGAATACGGGGATTTATTGAGGCTATGTACTGCTGACTGGACTTTCAAACGCTAACCATGCAAATAAAGTTTTCTTGACGTTTCAAGGGAAACATTTTAGAGATACACAGAGACTACCCCACCCCCCTCCACTACCCTCCTCCTTCTTATCATGTTCTCAATGATCATGATGGATGTCCCATTTATATTAAAATTGTTAATATTTTTGGTATTGGACATTTTAATTACCATTATTTAAATTTTTTTGTTGTAAATACTACCATGGGTATTACCCATGGTAGTATTTACAACAACAAAAATCTGGAAAAAAAAAATAGGGCTGATAATTTATTTCATTTCTTTTTTCTTTTTTTTTGCTCGTGAACTGTGCATTGTTTAAATTAAAAAAAGATAAATCAATAAATAAAAAGAAGCAGCAATATTCTATCTATGGATTCACTTCTTAAAAATTCTGTGCAGAAGGATACATTTTTAATTAAATCCCTAGAATTACCCAATGCCAACCAAGGAAAATAAAAAACGGTGACAAGACATTATGAGGAAATTTCCACATGTAGATGTTGACAAAGACCTGCTCTATTTTTGTAAGTAGATTTAGAATTAATGAATTTGTTATTTATTTCACATGTTACTGCATGGATCATAGATTTTTTTTTAGTCTAAAGATCTAGTATAAGATCATCCCGTTTCCTCTGATTTTATAAACAGACTTACAGTGTCTTCAGATGTTATGAATTTCTGTCACTGTAAAGTGTTTGCAAAGCTAGCAGTCTAGTCGATGGGGATATTCAGTAGTACATTATACAAGTTAACAAAGTAAATAATCGTCAGAAAATTATACACATCCGAATATTATTCTTTCGTTCGAATTTCCTCAATGACAATTAACGTTGTAGTACTCGTTCGTTCGAATATTCTCAATGACTTGAATGTGTACACAAGCTGATGATTGTACTTAGAAATATATTGTCATGTCTAACTTTGTCTGTAATTTGCAAGTTACAGTTTATAAGTATCTTGATCATTGTTGATTACAGTCATCAGCATTACTGCATGATTAGAAAATTAATTCTTATCTTCTCTCAGACATGGTTTAAAGTATCCCACTACTGTAGTGTACTATAGGGATTAACAAACATTGTGTGTGTTGCAAGTTTTATTTCTTTTTCTTTCTTCTTCTTCTTTTTTTTTTTTTTTTTTTTTTTGCTGTCAAGATAATTTTTGAGATATAATATGGGGATCAGTGTTTAATGATTATTACATGTCATGATGGACATAACTAATCACCCCAAAAACTCCTACTTACATTGTTTGGAAGTATCCAAATATCAAATTACCGGTACTTAATCTCTGTTAGAAAATTTGTTGATCCTCTGAAGTTTACCTAAGACATGTACCCACATGATTATTGATATAATCAATTCTTAAAATGTTTTTTTTTAATCTCTGAAAAACAGTCTTAAAACTTGAGTGAAAATCAATCTTTAAACTGCTAAACTCATCTTTATACTATGAATACATACTTAGGAATATCATTATTAAGTTATCTTCATGTACTTTTGAGGGGAAAATTATACATCTGTGTGCATATTGATCCTTATGTGTAAGTAAATAATAAAAGACACAAATGCTAAGACTTTTTTATTTTACATATTTATTTGTAAAAATATTTTTTATTACTTTGAAATGAAATAATAAAACATTCTAGCTTTATTACTAATAATATGATTTTTTATTAGAATTGATAGAGAATTGGATATTTAAGAAATAAAGTTCACTTTTTCATGAATGTTGCAGTATAACCTGCATTGTTAATGTAGCATAGATTTAAATTACACAAGGACTCCCATGCCAATTTCAATAGTCATCGCCCACTGACTTCAAACACAAAGGTAGCCGCACAAGAATTACATGCATATTTGGCCTCCTAAGTGTCAGACACAGAGATGGGTGCACATGAGATTTTCATGAATATTAGGCCTTCTTAGCTCCTGACCTATCGACCTGCCTAATTTACATTCCCGTAGAATTGTTAAGAAATCAACTCTCCTAACTTTCAAAGAGTTACCACAGAGAAAAATAAAGTGCCCCGCCACAGCATGATATGTCCGTCAAATATTGTTCAATAATCATAAATTGGTTTAGAGTGAAAGAAAATCAGGTAACCTTGATTAACAGATTGACACAGATTTCAATGATCTAATTTCCATTTCTTATCATGTTGAAAATATTGTGCATGTATACATCTCTAAGAAACTTACAGTGTAGGGATTAATTATAACTAATAATACATCATATAATTCTAAACTAGCTGTGTTAGAGCTTAACAAATATCTATCTGCAGCTTTAAATTGTTTATTGAATATTTTGTGAAATAATGGAAATGCTACAGTCTAATAAAAAAATAAATCATTCTTTAGACTATAAAATTCTAAGTGAGACATGACTGCAATTTGTTGCAAATATATAAAAATTGAAATGTAAATTTTTTTTTCAATGAACACATGTATAATTAGCTTTAATTATATTATACAATACTAATTTAGTTTTAATCATGTACACTATAACATTAATTTCTTTTAATTACATTAAATCAATTGAAAGATCTTAATCTGGAATATAGCCATCAAGAACTCTTGATTAACACAAGCAACTATGAGGTCACAGTGACCTTGAAACAGATTGGACAGGATTTTTCATATTTGGCCATAGCATTTTTATTAAAAATCAGAGCAACCTACTTTTTGTGTGTGTCACACCGTCTACCCAAGAAGTATTAGTTGACAATCCTAGGCCTAATAGTATTCAATTTATGAGCCGGATACACGAATGGACAGATGGACGGACTGTATGCAACATGAAGCCTATTTTATACATTGAGAAAGGATGACTGCATAACATAATAATTTTAAAAATGGGTACATTTCTCTCGTCTTATTAAAAGTTCGTCAGACGTATAAAAACAGACATGGAAATATGGCATCATCTGACATCATGAAAAATTCTCAAGGGCATAAAACTACTATAGTACAGATTTATTTGTTATGTTTTGAACTGAACGTCCAAAGTAAATCCAGTAACTGTATGCAGAACATGCACAAAAACCAAGTTTCATTTATGGTATATTTAAAGATGAAAATAAAACTTATAATATTTTGTACTTCATCCTCTTAGGGTGAATTTTAGCAACGCAGTTTATAAGTCATTTGGTCATTTTAAAAACAAAAATAAACGGCTGGATTGAGAAATTTGAGTGATTGATTGTTTGATACTCAACATGTTCAATTCATTTTCTAAATTTGGTGAAAATTTAATCCATGCTTTGTTATTATACATGTAATTGATTTTGTATGATTTATTCTATTTTTTCCTTTAACAGAAAATGAAGATATATATACTGACATATAGTGTACATGTACCTTGAAGATTTGTCCCCCTTGTAAATACAAGAAATGCAAAGGTAATTCTTTGTGAGAATAGAAAGAATTAAGGAATACAATGTAATAAAATTTTTCAAACCATACAACAAAAACTACTTTGAATAATTAATACGCAACCAACCATTTACAATTGAATTCTGCAGTTTTATTTAATATTGAAAAAAATCAAATTTGATAATTTTTAGCTCACCTGAGCCGAAGGCTCAAGTGAGCTTTTCTGATCAGATTTTGTCAACTTTTCACATTTTCGACTTCTTAAGAACCAATGGGCCAGAAAACCTGACACTTATCAGGGCTCTCACACCACTTTTTGGGACTGGGGCCGGGGCCGGGGCCGTTCAAATTGGGAAAATAACCATCCTTTTGGGAAAAGTTGGATAACCAATATTCATTTTAAAAAATCCTCAAATTTTGCTTTTCTAGCATTTTGTCATCTATTTAACTCTGGTTTTGAATACAGATCAAACATGGGTACGTAGGCTATTTATGAAAGTACATTAGCTTTTTCATTACTATCTTTGAGTGTTGATATTGCGGTTATCTGTCTTTCTGAGTGACAGTCGCTAGTCACATTGTCCCGAATTTCCTCGATCACATGGACAAAGTATAATTGCTTACCAATACAGCGCGAGACTGATCATGCCGAAGCGTGCATGGGTATGTTTCTACGTGCAGTTAACTAATATTTAAGTGAAATGTCTTTTTTTTAAAACCCAAATGATGTTTTTTTGTCGAAACTACATGACAAGATACTCTGAACTCATAGTACACATTTTGATAAAAACAATAACCTGGTTCCCTGAACCAGTTTACAAATGCATTTGGTGCGAACTAATAAAATAGTGGTACAGTTTCACTTTCATTTTCAAGTGTGTTTTGTTTGGGGTCTTTTTGTGATTAAGTTTCATGGACTTTTATTTTGTAATTAATATTTTGCTATGAAAATTGGGAAATTTACACCTTTCTTTTGAGAAAAAAGGTACTTTTTTTGCATTGGGAACGGGGCCATTGAACGGCCCCAATTTTAGAGAATCGAGAGCCCTGCTTATGTGGAAGCATCCTGGGATAGTGTAGATTCTAAATTGTTCAAATTATGACCCCTAGGGACTGGGTGGGGCCACAATAGGGAATCAAAGTTTTACATAGAAATATATAGGAACAGTCTTTAAAAATCTTCTTCAAGAGAACCACTGGGCCAGAAAAGCTGAAACTTATGTGGAAGCATCCTGGGGTAGTGTAGATTCTAAATTATTCAAAATCATGACCCCTGGGAGTTGGGCGGGGCTACAATAGGGAATTTAGACCATTGGTTAAGAATTGCATGACCCAGTCAAAGCTTCTCAGGTGAGGGATGTGGCCCATGGGCCTCTTGTTTAAGCTCTACTGGTCAGAGACCAGAAGAGCTTATGCGATAGGAAGGTGTCCCTTTGTCCGTCCGTCTAGCTGTCCCTCCGTTGTCTGTCCGTGGTATCTAGTTGTCTAACTGTCCATCTGTCTGTAATTTTTCAAAACACTACTCCTCTGTTTTATTCTGATTTCAATATAACTTGGCACACAAGTAGACTGCACTAAGGTACATAGTGCATTGTTTTTTTTAAATTTCAATGAACGGTGCTGCCATGGTTACTAAAAATAGAAATTTCTGTATAAAAATTCCTTTAAAACACTACTCCACCTACAATTTTGGTATGATTTCAATGTAATGTGGCACACAAGTAGACTACACTTAGATACATAATTCTATTTAATGCTGTCTGTTGCAAAGTTTCAAATCCAAGTGCTTCTTTTTCTTTGTTATGCATACAGACCAGTAGAGCTACAGTCTCATCAGAGACTTCTTTATTAGACTTTTCATCACACCGCAACTTTCTTTTTTTTCAGTATACACAGATATGTACAAACACATAAAAGGAGACATCATCTCATGATCTGTGGATCCATTGAAAACTTTAAGGACAAAACTGTTGATAATTCATTCATGTAAAGAGTGTTGACTTGAATATTGAATATCTAAATGGAACTAAGTTAGAGAATTAATTTAATAAGTATTATATTGTATATTACTCTTTTTATTCATCTGTCAAATTTCTTAATTAAAAATTAAACTTAAAGGCTTAAATAAGGATTTTTTTCATTATTTTAATTAGAACAAGTTCTTTAATTTATTTTTCTCTTACATAATTGATAAACAGGCATTTAAGGTCATGCGCAATGTAGTTTGCACTTTATTGGGTTCTTCCCTGGAGTTCAATAGTTCCACTAAAGGAAGGACCTGTGTGCAATATTTTTATTGTCTATATATATATATATGGATTTGTAAATCTCCTCTAAAACAGTTTTGATGAAAAAAAAAATCTGGAATTTATGTTTTGTAATTTTTTATACATTTTTCTTTGAATAATGCAAAAATTTTCAAACTTTAATATCTTTTCAAAATCCCTGGAAATGCATGCTGATTTTTTGTCTAAAAATATGTAATATGGTACATGTATTATAAGTTTAAATATAGAATTTCTTGAAAAATTATCAGTAGGTAAGATACCTTGCATATTTCCTTAAATGTAAAATGAAGGGATGTGTACCTTTATTAAATGAACTAGGGAATACATGAAGTGTGCATATTTATTTAATAGTGTTTTATTTTGCATGCACTATGCCTAAAGGCAGAGATTTTTTACCGGGTGGTTAATTCCAGGTGAGGGAGGGGCTTATTTTGTACAGGTGTGAATGCCTTGGGAGCTACCAGTCTACCTGTGGCCATCTGTCTCCTAATTCCTATACACAGGAAGTAGTTTAATACACAGTGAATTACCCAGATGTCAAACTTTACCTGTGTTGGGGTTTTGAGACAATTTTGAATTTAAATAGAAGTAATACAAACTTTCTCTATATTGATTTATTTATGAATGTTTGAAAACACCCCTACCCATTTAAAACAATTATGGGTGTCCAAAATCAAGGTGCATACAGATGTTAAACAAAGAAGAAACTTGCAATGGCCTAAGGTGACTTATCAGTTGAATCCATGTCAATGGTAATAGTTATTTTATGTAAAAAATAACAAGTAAAAGATCAACAGAGTGCTTTTATTAAAGAAGTAAACATGGTAACAGAACTAAGGAAAACTTGTCTTCTACTGGATGATAAGAAACACTTGTTAATTACCACCGCATATTTTTGGATCCATGCCCTTTCATCATGTTTATTTTTGAACGGGTTCAATGCACTGTCAAAAATTATGGAAATGTTTCTAATTAAGGTGTAGGTAAAATGTTTTGAAATTAGTGAAAAGGTAAAATTGTTAAATATTTTTAATGCAAACTACCAGTAAATGTGCGTAATGAAGACGGTTGATTTTTTTTTTTCAACATTATTTCTTGTTCATTTGTCAGATCGGGTTCGTTATGTGTAAAATAATTTCCAGCTGTCATTGGAACAAAAACAAGGCATGATCAGGATCATACAAAGAAAATTTAGAGTAAAAAATAGGTAAATTATTACAGTTTGTTCATCTGAATAAGTTTTAAAACTCTTTTGAGAATCTCAGAGTAAATGACACGCTCCAATTTCATGTGATTTCCATCAGTTTAGTGCAGCAAACAGGCAAAGATCTAACAACGTATATGGATCTGATCTTATTGTAAGCTTGACAAATGACTCTTAGGCAATAAATTAACCTTAATGATTAGGAGGAAAATAAACAAAAAAGATTTGTTCTTTCTTAATTGCATTTTTTTTTTCTCATTAAAAGTTTACAAACAAGGAATAAAAGAAGGTAATCTACATACAAGGAATTGTCTTTTTAGTTTTAAAAAACTGAAAATTATAGAGATAACTAGGTACGATCTCGTTGCGAGCAACGAGAGGTCTTCCGTCCGATTCCGAAAAAAAAAACAACGTAAAATCTAGCTGAAAAATAAAAAAAAATATTGCACACAAGGGGGATTGAATCCAAGTCGCCAGCATGAAAATCCAACGCGTTAAATATTACGCTATTGGAACCTCTGCTCTAAATTAAATCGTCTTGTATATACCTCTGTATAAAAGTGCTTTTGTCTTAGAATTATAACAGGCTAGTCATTATTCATAATTTCGCGCCAAACGCCACGAGGTATTCTTCGCACCTTTTCTTCGGAATGTTCTATTTAATTGGTGTGATAGCTTCAATGAAATAAAGAAAAAAAACCGTTCATATAGCCCAAAATTCGACGATTAGAAAGTATATTTAACACATTTTACAAATTCCATATAGTATGTAAGCAAGTAACACTAAAGCAGTGAAGCGGCTATGAATTCTAATTTTTTTTAATTTCCTGTTTATTGCCAAAGTCAACTTTCCCGATTAGTTAAACATTCATGAAGAGGTTGAAATGTTTCGCCGACAAACATGGCTCGCCTTACGACGGTCAAGGAACTGGAAACCATTTGTGCTCAATAACTTGAATAAGATCTTTGAGACAATGACGTTAATATAAACTCCATTAAGCGATCTTTAAAAAAAATGGTTATCTTATTTTGTCTTTTCTATTAGTTGAATATGGCACAGGTGTGCATGGGAAAAACAGCGGTTAAGTTTTATACTTACTGTATTCATTAATATTCTTTCTTGAAAAACTATTACTTAATTATAACAATGATTTAAGATCTGTTTTTTTTTTCTGTGGTGCAAATCAGAAGATATTAGGTATCGAATTTCATTTGCACATTTAGTCTTTTCTTTTTCTACATTGAGAACCAGCCAAAACCAATTATAGAAGATATTTAAGAAGTACGTAGTTTGACACAGAATTGCAACGAAACTACGACGTGACTATCCAAGTATTTCTTTTCATTTCATTTGTCCTTATGTTACTTTCGTTCAAGCAAACGCTCGGCTGCCTCCGTAAACCCCTATTGCGAAATGTCGGAGTTGACAGAGACAGCCGCCATTTTGGACCCGCTTCAGATTTTTAATTGTTAATATCTAGAGTTTGGATTTATCAATATTCAAACAAATCATACAGTAAGCATTATAAGAAGGGTCTCTATTACCATTCCAAAAATAAATGAAAAATATTGAAAAACAAAAAAGTTTGAAAATACGGACTTTTTAATTTCGCTTCCGGTAGCAACCGGAAGTACCGCCGACACACGAAAGGGTGATTCGTCACATCTTAAATTCATCATCTTTCATCTCTAACAAGTCTCCAGTTAATATCTTAAACCATTTTCGAAAAAAAGGGGGGACAAAATTGCATTTTAAAATCAGAAAAGTGTCAATAACTTGGAACCAAAGGTGAGTATTCCAAATCTTCCTTGCCATGCCACAACTTCATACAATAGCGCATAATTCCTGAAAGTTTCACTGAAAACCACTGAATAGTTTTCGAGAAAACGCGTGCACAAATTTTTGGGGAAAAAAATAAGAATAATAATAATAATAATAATAATAATAATAATAAACAGTAGAATCACTAGAAGGTCTTCGGTGAAGACGGAAGACCTTAATTAAACCACTTTTGATTTTTAGTGCTATTTCATGTAAAATATTTAATCATTTGAAAAATAAAACATTACCCCACTGCCCCCCCCCCCCCCAAATTGGTTAATTTTAAGAAATAAAAAAATGGTGTAGGAAACACAGAAACTTAAATGAAAATAAATGATTAATGGCAGTTAAACTGTTCAATATTTTCTTTATTTGGTTTAAAACTGTTGTTTCTTAATCCCATGGGAGAATTTTTTTCTATTTTGAAATAAAAATAGGATAAATCCCACATTTATAAAGAGATGGGAGATTATTTTCTGTATACAAAAATATGGGAGATTTTGTCCCATTATAAAGCATTTATGGGATTTTTAAACTTCTATGGGAGAAAAAATCCCACAGAATACCCTTTTCTCCCACAGAATAATGGTGGGATATTGGTTAGGAGAGAAAATCCCACCATAATCCCATGGGATTTCTTGATTTCAGGTGTAATATCTTTTAAACTGGAAGATATTCAGGTGTAAAGGTAAGTCCATGTTGTGCGATTAAAAAAATCCCACCGGATGACATAAATTTTTTCTATGTACCTTTGGAAAAGTGGTTGGCAAAAGTCCGGACAAATGTCGTGTCCGGAGTTAAATGTCGCACTGTTATATATATATATATATATATATCTTGATTAACTTTTAAAATTTACGCTTTAGATAGTAAATGTTTATTGTGATGTCAAGAATTCTTCTTTATAGTATCGCATTATTATTATTTAAAAGAAAAATTGATCTGTTTGATATTTACATTAACCCAACAAATTTGAAGCACGACACACGTATCAAGTTATGATCAACTGCTTCCAGGAAACAGAATGCACTCTTATCAAAGAGTTAACAAATAACTTTATCTGAAGAAGGATATGGAGATAACGAACAGTATTCAATCTCAAAGTCCATTAAACAATACAAAATAAGAGCAGAGCAAACACGGACCCATCAAACATCAGAGGTGGGATCAGGTGCCATGGAGGAGTGAGCATCCCCCGCCGACCGGTTACACCCGCCGTGTGCTCCTTGTCATGATCAGGAAATAACGGGAAAAATCCGTCGTGAATTCAGTGTATAAATACTGAACTAACAATTGGTATGAAAAACGTCAGTCAGTATTTGAGTCAATGATAATTTGTATTTGTTGACAAGGTCATTGTATCGACCATAGAACTTATGGAATGATGACTTTAAACGAGACTGCTGATATTCTTGTTTCGTCAACTTGCTTGTCAATAAATTACCTCGTTTTAGAAATTGTTCATACGTAAAGCATGCTCTTGCGTATCGAATCAACTGAGATATATATACTCCGTATGCAGGTGATGAAGGTATTTTGCTGCATAAGTAAGGGAAGTTGACAATAGAAAAGTTAAAGTCATCATGTTTATCATATAGCTTGGTTATTAGATTACCATTAGTGTCTTTTTCAAGTAAAATATTCAAGTATGAAACAGAGGTGTCGGACTCTGTGGTATCTTTTATCTCAAGCTCACCAGGATATATCGTATCGACGTAGGAATGGAAATAACCATTATTAATTGACAACACGTCGTCGATATATCTAAATGTCGAGTTGAAGGCCATAGCAAGTGTTTTCTTCTTTTCACGCATAAGATTTTGCAAAACTTCTGCTTCATATGAATATAAAAATAAGTCTGCTAATATTCCAATAGATTGTTGGAATACCTGGTCTCCAAAAACCACATAGATATTGTCAATCAGAAACTCAAGCATCTTCTTGATGTCAACTTCAGAATACTTATGTGTGCAACCAGAATCTGTTTTAACAAAATAATTTTGCAAATGACCAATGACGAGGTAAGTAAATTTACGAGTTCCATTTTTATTGAAGAAGCAGCTGTCAATAATATCAAAAAGCCTGGATTTTAATTTGTCGTAGGGAATTGTTGTGTAGAAAGTTGAAATCTAGTCATTATTAGATGAATCTAGAGGTGCGGTGAGCAATGAGCTCACTAAATGATACCCCCGCCTTCTACAAATGTATATGAATTTGGAAGACCCAAAATATGTGTCGGATCAAAAAGTAAAATAGGAAGTGCACAATGGCATTATGTAATAAAGATTCTCTAAAAGTTTCATCATATTTCATTCAGTGGTATTAGAGTAGTTGCGGATAAAAGATGGGTACCCAAAAACGTAACAGACAGACGGACATCCCACCTTTAAAGCGAGAGGTATAATTATACCCCCGCTTGAAAAGCGGGAGTGTATATAATAATCGTTAATTCCGTCCGTCTGTTACGCTTTGGGGTACCCAACTCATTATTATTATTAAAAAAAACTTAAAAATAAAACGTGGTTCTGGCTTGTTTTCCTGATTCACGGTTGTAATGAACTGATTACGGGCTTTTTTGTGGATTACAACGTGTTATGATATACAATTATGGATTGTTTAGATGTTAGAGATCACCAATTTATCAGGTCTGAGTAGGGTTGTCACGCACGGGTGCTTGCGCCTTCGGATTACGCAATTTCTTTGTCTGAGGGTAACAACAGTTGTCATCCTACGCGTGAGGGAGACATCACGAATTGTCTCACCTTACGTGACATGCTCTAAACCAATCAGATTAACTGCATAATTCTGAAGGATAAAAATATTGTTTGTACTTTGCAACAGAGACGATGTATTAACACTGGGGTAAACAGTGAAGAAAATTTTGATAATGACATTATCCTGATAACATCAAAATGGACAAAATGCAGGCTAGATCTGACGGCAATGTAAGAGGGAAATCATGTGCTATTCGATCAGCTCTTAAAAGTATACTTCAGGACACAAGCGTTAAATCGTCTAAAAATTATATAAATTGATGTTGATTCATGAAAATCTACACTGGGTATTGATTGGATACTGAAGTCCATTTCTTGTTTATCTGATTCGGTAAAGAAACTGACAATTGTAGGTCAATATATGGCGCCCAGTTTAGGTCCTAATACCGATGATATCGAAAGGGGCTTTAGCCAAAATGCACCTATTGCAACTAATACCAGACCTTGTTAAGAATTTATTAATTGGAACCAAGAAGACTTGAATGATTATTCATTGAATGATTTTAACTTGATTTATCTAGAGAATTCCCCAAGCAGTCCTTTAGTAGTAGGTATTGTTCCCCAGATTACTTTAAAGATGAAACACCTAATAAAACTGGAACTACAGAGAAAATTGATTATGTAGATGATGAATGGTATATCCCACAACTTAGTCCAGACGAAGCCGCTGGTTCTAAAATAGAGACTGGCTTGGCTATAAAGCTGTAAATGCAGCTCTTTTAGTAAAATCAAGTAAAGAAAGCATGAATGACATTGCTAAAAGGTACAGTAGACCAGAAAACTGTAAATATCTTTAAAAAAAAACCCAAGGGTTAACAAAGAAATTTGGGATGCTATGAACAAAAATACCCACTCTTCTGATCTTGCCTTACAAGAAATACAAACATGTATGGCTCAGGGTTTGATTCCCATTGTTTCATTGGCAGACCAGTTGGCAAGTTAAAGAACTACACATTCAAAAAACAAAGTCTGTTATCTGACTCCACCAGTATGTTGGGATATAGACTTTATAACTTGTCTATGAAATGCAGGAATAAAGAGTTGTTTAAACCCAAGGAACAGGTAAATTTGAAGTTCGGAAATTCATGTTACCAAGCAATCTGTTGGAGATAAATGTGTGACCAAACCACGCACGTAGCATCGTTTTTGAAAGTGGGGGGGGGGGGCAACCTGAGAAAATTTTTTTTTTTACTTACCTAAAAAAAAGTTGACAAGCAAAAAAAAAAAAAAAAAAACCAAAATTTACAATTACCCATACTCGAAAATCCTATTTCGTGGGGGGGGGGGGGGGGGGGGGGGGGGGGGGGGGGGGAGTAGTGGCCAACCTTTTTCAAGGCAAACTTCCTTTACACTTCCAATTTTTTCCTATATTTTCTTGCTATGTATATACTCTGGTAAAAGGTGGGGGGGCCAACCATCTTTTCAATAGACATTTTCTATAGTAAAGGTAATGTTCGGGAAAAAAGTGGGGGGCCAGGCCCCCCCCCCCCCCCCCCCCCCCCCCCTGATACTACGTGCCTGCAAACTTTAAGATTTCAATGATATGAATAAACATTCGTTGGGTTCCCTTAAGGGTCAAGATTCTTTTAATACAATCAAAAACAATTCTAATACTTTAAACTTCCGGGGTGTTGCTGTTGGTCAAGGTTACCAACAGCAAAACCAGTATCAAGGCTGGGGTAGGGGGCTAGATTTTCAAGTGAATATGTTGTAGGTCGACTGACTTTGGCAGATTTTGAAATGCATATTAATAAACTGGAACTTTTCGCAATCAAGTTCTCAATGAAAGCGTTTTTCAGTGATTATAGAAATTGTCACATTGGAATAAAATCTGACAATACAACTGCAATTTCTTTTAATATAAATGCAATGGGTGGAATCACAGGTACCTGTGGACAGGAACACCCCCCCCCCCCCCCGATATTAAGTCCCCGCGAGGCTGATTGGACATTTTTTCAAATACCCCACTGTAATTATGAGAAAGAAAGGTACCCCCACTGGTCTTTCTAAGTTTAAAAACATCTATTTTATATCAACCTAAAATGTAGATTCTCGCCGTCTCTACATATATTTCTGTCCCAGTCCCTGTGTCTCGTAAGAATCCCACAATATCTCCTTAAACATTATTCCAGTCAGAACGTTTAAATTATCTTAGGTAATAGCAACGGAAGTGCATAGAGAATGTTTCTCTAATTAGGATAACGTCCGAGAGAGTTTTGGCCAGACATAATAATCTCTCTCGGGTGATATCATACATTCTCTATGCACTTCCATTGCTTTTACTGAAAAGCTTTTGTCGGTTTGACTCTGTGTCTCGTAAGAATCCCACAATATCTCCTTAAACATTATTCCAGTCAGAACGTTTAAATTATCTTAGGTAATAGCAACGGAAGTGCATAGAGAATGTTTCTCTAATTAGGATAACGTCCGAGAGAGTTTTGGCCAGACATAATAATCTCTCTCGGGTGATATCATACATTCTCTATGCACTTCCATTGCTTTTACTGAAGGAAATTTCAATGTTCTGACTGGAATGCTGTTTAAGGAATTATCTATCGAGACAATTTTCAGACTCAAAAAGAGTAGATGCTGAAACCACATATCTTTTCTCGAATATGACATCAATTTTTCTTACCTGACATTGATCTTTTTGTTTTAAGATTAAATGCACAATAAGACACTTTAATATCTTGGACTTTGATCCAGATGCTTTTGAATTTGACGCTTTTATTTTTTAGTCCTTATATTTCCCCCGTTTTAGACTCGTTGGGAAAATATTAAGATATCATCAGACAAAGGAGATAGAGCTATTATATGCTTAATGCCTAGGTCACATTTAAGCTGATGGTCGCGCGACTAAATTTTTCTGGTCTTGTCGGTTGAAAGAACATGATCGGCCGATACAGTATCGGGCGACACAGAGCAGTCACATTAAGGGTCCTCCACACCATGTGACCTGTGACGTATTTAGAGAAAAAATACTTTTACTTCCGGTTTTATTGAGAAAATACATGAACGAATTGTCCTACCACCGTTTGTAAACAATGAACACATGGCATGATCACGGCCGGAGTGACCGATGAAAAGGATTGCGGTATTCTTTTAATAAAAGAACAACAGACGTCTTGGATTATGTTAATAAAGATAATAATTCCTAGACAACAGGTACCGGTGGGTATGACGAGAAACGTATAGGTTATTTACACTTTCAGGCTAATCAACCGAGTCTGTTTTTGATAGTTGAACATCTTGAAATTTCGGCACACTAATTTGTACGTTTCAATAATACATTATCTTATTGTGTGTTTATAAATATTGATAAAATAGTGTGCGTTTGTAGTTTTCCTCTTTTATTTGTGTCCAGTTCAGTGGCCAGTATATTACTAAATATAGTATGGTGACGTAAGCGGAGACTTGCCAAAGTTTTTGAGTCCCGAGCAACAGGAAAGATAACTCCAAAAAGGAACTTTGATACCAGAGACTTTGAAAATGTTTTTTCTACATCAGTGCATTTAATTTTAATTCAATTTTTTGATGTAATCTAATTCATTAATGTTTCTTCTCTACAAAAGGAGTCCTTGTTGATTTTTCTCGTGATGTATTTAAGAGAAAATGAGTTTTATGTACTTTTTATAAATGAAATAAATTTCTGTAAAAAAATGTGTTGATCGATAAAATTAAGTTTTTATGGTTATTCTGTGAGCTTAAAAATATACGAAAGGGTAAGACAAAATTTTTTGTGCTAGGTATGAAAACGCCTTGGGAAAAATTTCTTGAAACTGTGAATTATTTTAAAAAATCAGTATAAATTACATTTTTATCCCTAGACAGTTTTTAAAGGTTGATATGCTTGTTAAAAGTAATGCTCATTAATATGAGTACATAAGCTGTGGGTGTGTGGAGGACCCTTAAAATTCCTAGAGACACCGATGACTTGGATAAATAACACAAAAAATCCCTTTTCTTTAGAAATCAACAATATTTTTTCATGGATATATATTCAGATAGTTGACGCGAGTAATGTTTGCAATGCAAAGTGGCAGAATCTTATAAAATTTTGACTCAATTTTGAAAATGTGTGCAAAATTTTATATGGAATTGCATAAAAACGACAAATGGTGCATATCTAAGCAGAAAGAATAGCTAAGATTTCTTTATATCTTACGGATTTGAAATTATATATGTTATTTCCGTTCAAAAAATTTATATCAATCCGTGCATCAAAATTTTGTTTGTGTTATGTCTTCTTACTAGGTTAAATATTCACAAGTCGGCAAATCGTCGTCCGATCATCGAGCTCTGAGCTACAGTTTGATTTTAAGCGTCGGCCGAAATTTTAAACACCCTTATTGTCCAACGACGGACGACCGACTTAATAAACTGACCACTGATGGTCGGACGATGATCGAAGGTTGGTCGACGGATATTTTCAATTGAAGGAATCGGCCACTGACGCATAAAAAATTATAACTTGGACCAATAGACACAAAATTGGTCGGCCGACAAAAACAAAAAGAGGTCAAAATCGGGCAAGACAACGGCCGATGAACTGACGACTGTCACCCAAAGAATACAATTTTTGCTTCAAAACCCGTCGGCCGTTGGTCGTTTTTGGAAATGTGACTGGGGTTTTAGCCGATGGTCAGGCGATCAAATTTGTCTGGTATCGTCGGCTGAAAGAACATGATCGGCCGACACGTGTATCGGGCTACGGAGCAGTCACATTAACCCCCTAGGAACACTGATGACTTGGATAAATAACAAAAAAAAATTCTTAGAAATCGGCAATATTTTTCATTGATCTATATTCAAATAGGTGACATGAGTAATGTTTGCAAGGCAAAGTTGGAGAATTTTGCAAAATTGTGACACATTGTGCCAATCAAAAATGACAGTTTTGCAACTGGTATGCTTGAAAGCTAAAAAGCAGCAAGTGTTAATTGTGAATTATACCAAATATGTGGTGTAACTTCAATTGTTTGAGATTATCGAATTACTTAGTTTCGATGAGCAAGGATGCTTCTTCAAGAATTATGATTTCTTTGAAAGTCTTGGGTATTATTCTGATGATGTTAGTACATAGTTATAATGAGGAAGGTTACCTTTTCCAAAATTTTGAATTTCATGACCCCTGGGTCAGGGGTACCATGTGAGAGGGTGTGGGGCTAAAATTATTATTTAGTAAAATTGAATGATTTAATTTAATGCTTTGAAATCTTCTCATTGGTAGATTACACTAAGATACATAATCCTTTGTTTCGATATCTGATTTTGAAGAATGGTGATGCCGTGGTTACTAAAATAGAAATTTCTGTAACATTTTTAAAGGCTACTCCTACTGTCATAGTCTTATTGCAGTATTGCTAAAAAAAAAGATACTAATTAAGGAATCAATTAATATTCTACCGGTATTAATTGCAATTGCTTTTGAAAAGTTTTCAGTCCAACCGCTTGTTTTCTCTTTCTTTTTTATAAGTACAAACCAATAAAGCTACAGTCTCGATAGAGGCTTTCGGTTAAAAGCAATAAACGGAAAGCAGCTGTTTACCGTTATTTTGAACATGTCAAGTCGATCTACCATGTCCTGGTTGCGAGAGATATATCGGAGAGACGTGATGTACCTTGTGGAAAATGATCCGACCTCATAAACAAACAAGTTAACGTGCCGAAATTACGATGGCCGATATCAGCCATGACACTCTACAGTTAAATTAAGTGTAAAGTGACAACGTTTTGTACACGTTACGTTGTCTGCTTTCTTATAGCTTTCGTAAAGTGTACAACGTGCACACCAAAATTTCAAATCAGCTTTGGCACTCATACTGCTAGTAATGAGTGATCTGGCCTCGTTCGAAATATGGCCGGTATCAGCCATGACACTCTACAGTTAAGTTAAGTGTAAAGTGACAACGTTTTGTACACGTTACGTTGTCTGCTTTCTTATATCTTTCGTAAAGTGTACAACGTGCACACCAAAATTTCAAATCAGCTTTGGCACTCATACTGCTAGTAATGAGTGATCTGACTTCGTTTTCACCGGTGGCAGTTTACACTTTACTTGCATAAAAATTCTTTGTGCATGGTTTTCACGTTTTTTCAATTAAATGAATGATAAACAGAGACATTTATTGCGGATTGAACTTTAAGACACCGTTGCTGAAATGAACAAAGAACAGATCCATTTCATCTTTTGGGGAATAAGGACGGTTTCTATTTGAAAATGTGAGTACTGT
>NW_026926103.1:0-27219 GCF_032062105.1 Saccostrea cuccullata | reverse complement strand
TATTCAGCTTGGGTTTCCTGATAATTCTTAATAATTTAATTTTAGTTGTAACACGTCATTTGATTGGTTAAACGGTTTTATCCATTTTGTATAACATAACTTGCCTACGTCACAATGAGTTACGTCAAAAACGTATTACTCCGCTTGACCTTAATTTTAAAATAACGTTCAATTTTAAACCTTTTTCAGGAGGAAATATTGTTTTATTGTCTACCCTGAAATTAAATTATAAGGAATGAAGTTGAAATAAGCTTCATTCCTTAAATAATTCACATTTTAACTACTACGGAAAAAAGCTTGAAAGTAATTAATCTTTAATGTCAACATATTCACAAAAAATTGATGTGCAAAGAAAATTAATTGATCATAAACAAAAATTTTAATTAAAAAGCCAAATTCGGAACACCTCAGTGTGTTTCACATTTACTATACCATTTTTCTATAAAATTAAAATCTAGTCTGATTTTCAAGAATTTACATTTTAACTACTACGGAATTCCCCTTTTAAAAAAGGTGAGTTATTTTCCTTAAAGGGAAATCTTTTACTGTGTTTAATACGCATGCGCTATAAAGAAAGTCACTTCCGCAGACGGTCTTTTTGAAAACGTTCATGGTGCAATGCCTCTGTCATATGACAAACTGTAATTGTATTTGCGAATAAAAAAGAAGTCTTAACTGATTCGTGTTTTTTTAATTGCTCACTCATATAGTCTCTTTCAGGATTTGTATTAATCTGTGTACTAGTATAATAAAGCGCTTTGCGAGCTCCCCCCAACAAAAAACAAAACAAAACAAAAAACAAAACAAAACGAAACAGATAACTTGAAAAATGCTGTAATACATTTGAATAGACCCAATTAAAAAAGCTAAAATTTCATTTTTGGTAGAGGATATTCTTTCAGACGGATCGTCATTATTTACAAAAAATGCAGAACAAATATAAGAATTTTTTGTATTGTTATAAGTTTTTATGAATTAATCTAGCCAGCTGCAGCCATATTATTTCTCTGCATCTCTATGGTTTTTTGAAGACACGACATCTCTATGGATTTTTTGAAGACCTGACATGTCCATCAACAGTTTTACCACTGAAATTGCTACATTTACTTCAGTAGGTCGTCTTCCGCGATCAATATCAAGTATTTGCACAGGAACACATTTGGTTACAACTTCATTTACAAAGGCCTAATTCATTTGAATTAACAGTGTTTCTAGAAATTTATATTGTAAAATAATTGATTCAATTTATAGTATTAAAACTTTGAATGGAATTCTAAATGATAATTTAATCGCATGTGCTCATGTAACGAAGAAAGACTACTTAACATAGCATCGACCTGCATTCGTGTTACATATGTCTTATAAAATCTGAGCTGCATTTAATCGAAGTTTTAGTGTATGTAGGATCTAAGCATATGTATATTCCTGAGTAAAATTTATTTTGTTTTAGATCAGAGAATTGACAGCAGAAACACGAAATTGATACATTAATATCCGAACATAGTGCTCGTTAATACGGAAACCATTCTTTTCGTAAAGTATATTATTTATGTTTTTAACGTTCTTTCAGTGTAAGTATTTATTTTTATAAGTTTTTTTTTTTTTGCAAAGTGTGTAAAAAACAATATCAGAGAGAGAGAGAGAGAGAGAGAGAGAGAGAGAGAGAGAGAGAGAGAGAGAGAGAGAGAGAGAGAGAGAGAGAGAGAGAGAGAGAGAAACCCTGTGTATTTGACATACTTGTACATCTGTGAAAAAAATCTTAACTGTAATTATTATGAATTCACAACTAATAATTCTAATGATTTTTTAATTTCTACAACTTTGGTTCATATTCAACTCATTTGCACATTCGTTCTATGTACATGCTGTAAACACGAAACCCTGTGCATCACCTGTCAATCAAATAAGCGTGAAAGGTGATTTGAAACATTCTTATGGTCAGTTAAAGTGTGTAACACACTCAACTGACATCCAGTGAAAATTTATCCTCCTAGTTTGACCACAGCGCCTATTACAAACTACATGTATTTTGTAAATTAACCTTTTTTAGACACTAATAAAATGTTTCCCGTAAATAATAAGGTTTAAAGAAAAAATTACAATAACGTAATATAGAATTGCAAATTTTTGATGAAGTTGTTTACCAGCTATCAGGTCATAGCAACAATGGGGGGGGGGGGGGGGTTAGCCTCATCAGCACTTTTTTCCCAAATATTTTACTATTGAAAATGTTCATTGAAAGGTTGCCCTCCCCTCCCGTTTATACTACGGTTAAGTTATATAAGGGAAATGTAGTATTGTGTGTAAAGGAATTGGTACTGAAATAAGTAGCTTTTTCGACTCCGGACAAGGTTTTTGTTTGCTTGTAAACTTTTCAAGGTAAGTAAAAAATATTTCTCTGGCTGCCCCCTTTAAAAACGATGCTACGTGCCTGGCTAATTCGTATCGCCGTTCTAGAAATGTGGGGATAACAGATCCTTTATAAAATCGCAAATTATCTTTAAAAAAAATTTGCAAACTGTTTCCTACTTTTGAAATTTTTAAATGCAGCGTGTAGGTTGATCACTATTTTGTGGGATTATCAAAATGCGTAGTCTGCTGAAGTTATGCAGGTGTAGAAGAGATCCGATTTTGAGAGAAATAACTCACGTTTTTTAAAGTGGGGAATAGAAAGATTACAGAGGTCAATTAATCCTAAATGTCGAAAAGTTATGAAAATTTGATGGTAAAAAAACCATTGGATATTTATTCAAATAAAAAAAGTAAAAATGCGTTATTCAAAACGTTTCACTCACCTATGCTTTATGCAATTAAAATATAATATTTTAAAACATTTACAAGTACAAAAAATCGTATAACGTTATAACCATGAATGAGTTTCTCAGTATTGCATTTCATACATTTTTAAAGGCACAATCTCGGACATATATATATTAATATTTCATTTATTCATGTTTTCTGATATTTTTAGTGACCTTGACCCCCCCCCCCCCAATACCATGCTTTAAAAGTGTAACACGCTTGCGGTTTATTGTTACACTAAAAAGGATGCTGTGTGAGTTGCGCAGTGTTTTGTTGGCTTATTTTATCTGTATCTCTCTTTCCAGGAACAACCATGTTACACTATCTATCTCAGACGTACTTCAGTATTAAGATTAAAATTATGTAAATAAATAATAATTATTAGTAGTTTTTTTTAGATATTGAACCAAAACTGAACAAAATAAATAGTATCGCTCTTTCCCGAACCCAAAGCCGTCTATCTTAGAGCTTCCTCAGTTTTATTACTAGTATTGACAATTAGATAAAAGATATGTAAATCCATTATCTCTGTGATTCCTTTTGTTTAATTCTACAGGAGACAGTATGTTAGACACTGGTTATTCTTACCTCAGACAGAGATAACAACAAATTGACTGGAGATGACTGTTGTGTCTATTTATATTGTTATTATATTGTATTTCAGGAGACAGCATGAGAAGATAATGACAGAATGACTGGAAATGACTGTTGTGTCTATTTATATTGTTATTATATTGTATTTCAGGAGACAGCATGAGAAGATAATGACAGAATGACTGGAAATGACTGTTGTGTCTATTTATATTGTTATTATATTGTATTTCAGGAGACAGCATGAGAAGATAATGACAGAATGACTGGAAATGACTGTTGTGTCTATTTATATTGTTATTATATTGTATTTCAGGAGACAGCATGAGAAGATAATGACAGAATGACTGGAAATGACTGTTGTGTCTATTTATATTGTTATTATATTGTATTTCAGGAGATAGCATGAGAAGATAATGACAGATTGACTCGAAATGACTGTTGTGTCTATTTATATTGTAATTATATTGTATTTCAGGAGACAGCATGAGAAGATAATGACAGAATGACTGGAGATGACTGTCGTGTCTATTTATATTGTAATAATATTGTATTTCAGGAGATAGCATGAGAAGATAATGACAGATTGACTGGGAATGACTGTTGTGTCTATTTATATTGTAAAATATTGTATTTCAGGAGACAGCATGAGAAGATAATGACAGAATGACTGGAAATGACTGTTGTGTCTATTTATTAGGTCACCTGAGTAAACTCAGGTGACCTATTGCTATCCGTTTTCGTCCGTCGTCGTGCGTCGTGCGTTAACATTTGAACATTTTCAGCTTCTTCTCTGCAACCACTGAACCAATTTCAACCAAATTTGGCACAAAGCATCTATGGGTGAAGGGGAACAAAAATTGTGAATTTCATGATCCCTGCCCCCTTGGGCCTGAGGGGTGGGGCCAAAACCACTAAAATTTATGCAATCTTTAAAAATCTTCTTCTTTACTCCTGGACATCAAGCAATCGAACCGTTTGCATGATTGAAATCAGCAATGAGTCCTCTACCAAAATTGTGAAATTCATGGCCCTGGGGTCAGGGGTTCTAGTGTTAGGGCGGGGCTAAATAAGTAGGTAGTGAAAATGCATTATTTCTTTGAAAATCTTCTTCTCTGCTCCTGGGAATTAAATAACACAACAAAGTACATAATTATGATGAGCAAGAGTGCCTCTACCAAAATTGTGAATTTTATGGCCCCAGGGTCAGGGGTTCTGGTGTTAGGGCGGGGCTGTATTAATTATATAGTGAAAATACATTATTTCTTTGAAAATCTTCTTCTCTGCTCCTGGGTATTAAATAAACTAACTAAGTACATAGTTATGATGAGCAAGAGTGCCTCTACCCAAATTGTGAATTTTAGGGCCCCAGGGTCAGGGGTTCTTGTTTTAGGGTGGGGTTCTAATGATTATATAGTGAATTGCATGAATTCTTTGAACATCTTATCCTTTGCTCCTGGTTAATATGCTAATGATCTAATTACATATTTAAGGCCAGGATTTATTTTATTTTCAGTTGTACAAAGCCTCCGCTCAAGGTTTTGAATTTTCAGAAAAAAATAAAATAATTTTTTTTCTTTCCGATGTCAAATATGAGTCGGGATCGAGATTTCAAAATCACGAACTCGCACTTCCGGTTTTAAGATGAAACGGCGGGTAAATAAAGCTACATCTGAGAAGATAGCTTGATTTAGTGTAAAATTCATAGATACGAGTGCCATTCAAAACGTTTCACCCGTTCAAAGGACAAAGAAAATGCTGACGACTTTGTTGCACAATGACATGCTGGTGAGATAATTATGTATTCGTTTCAAAAGTATCTGTCTGTAAATTATTTTCCCCCCCCCCAGGTTTTAAACTGCCCGTGGTCAGTGTTCGAAATTAGCGTCGGTCCGTCGGTCCTGCGCCGACGTACAAACGGAAGGACTCATGTATAGTATGACTAAATGGGTCCTTAAAATGAATTTGGGCCGATGATGATTTACCAAGAAAGAAGGCCTAAAAAATATGTTTCTTTCCTATAAGCCGACCAACACATCCAAATTGCTACCATATCTGTGTCGGTTTCAATCAGCTGATGCAATTTTTATAAAGAATGTTAATTGTAGCTTTAGTTGAAATATAAATATATCATCCTAGTTAACCTTCACTTAAATATGAAGTGGAATGATCATTTTTATATCATCTAGCGTTTCCTCCCCCAATTTGTTTAGCTTCTTTTTCTATCGCAAGACAGCCATGTTGGGTGTCTACTGTAAATATCCTACCTGTTTACTTCAGTCCTGGGATGTTTTGCCTTATTTATTTAGGTATTTAGGGAAAGTGAAAATTAAAATTTTAAAAGGAAACTTTATTATGCTTATATATGTGAGATCGTACATTAGGCAAAAAACAAAACCTACAGACAGACCCTGTTTTTTTTTGGAGGGGGGTGTTACAGGAAACAAAAAAATATGTTTACAGTAATATCAACATATTTTTTTGTTACATAACATGATTTTTTTATAAGTCAGGAATCGATTTAACAAGATTTTCAATTTAAGTTTATTTTCCAAAAATATTTGATGGTATTATTGTTGGGCCTATGCTGCCTTGGAAGGACTTGTGTAGACCCTTTATCAGTGGGTCCAAGGGACCCACAGAAAATAATTCCGAATTTCGAACACTGCCCGTGGTAGCTATTACATATTGCCAGCGACATTGTTTAGGTATCTGTTATAGCTTACAGTCTAAGCATCATTCTTCAGATAAGGGTTGCTTATGCATCAGATGTAATGAATAAAACTATGGGAGAAGTTAAGACCATTTGAGGTCAGAATAAATGAACAATAACCTGAAGAAATAAAAAAAAAATCAACTATTAAAAGGCAAGAATATACAAATATATACAGACATGTAGTATCATTTGTATCAGCCAGAGAAATAATTTTACACTTAATTGAAAAAATGTTCACCGTACTCCCTAATACTCCCTGTCTGTTTTATGATAGGAATTATAATTTTAGGCATCAAGTAATTTGAGAACAATGTCTACACATTCACCTAACACATATTAAAAAAATGAAGATATATTGAAAGACTTTTAAAGAATTGATTTTTTAAAATATATTTTGACCAACATCACAAAATTTATATAACTGGCCCAAACTGGCAGATGATGAAATAAGCAATTAAATGTTCTACTTTCCTATTTGTAAGCATTATGTGTCCAGTGGTAAGGAGCCTATTAGAATAGCATAAAAAAAGAATGTACAATTGATTTATCAAAATTTTTTTTTATTATTTCCTTTTCCTTCGGGACTTTTTTATTCTCATGTTCGTAACTAAACCTAAACATAAAAAAAAATGCTGGCCTTATAATGAAGAGAGGGGCCTCTTTCAAAATAGATAAATTCAGGGCCACTGGGTCAGGGGTACCATGGGGGTACTTTGACTAAAAATAAATTAATGCTTTGAAATCTGCCCTTTGATAAGCAATGGTGCCTCTTTCAAAATTTGTGAATTTCATGGCTTTTGGATCAAAACACGAACCAAATACGATCGCTGGAAAGTTGTTACATGATACTCAGGTGACCTATAAGGCCCGTGGGCCTCTTGTATTGTTATTATATTGTATTTCAGGAGATAGCATGAGAAGATAATGACAGATTGACTGGAAATGACTGTTGTGTCTATTTATATTGTAAAATATTGTATTTCAGGAGACAGCATGAGAAGATAATGACAGAATGACTGGAAATGACTGTTGTGTCTATTTATATTGTTATTATATTGTTTTTCAGGAGACAGCATGAGAAACCGACATAATCTGTCTGGGATGTACTTCTCCACCCCGGACAGAGACAATGACAATAATACTGTTAACTGTGCTGCTCTCAGTGACCGTAGAGGAGGCTGGTGGTTTAACGCCTGTCACTGGGCCTTCCTTAACGGTCCCTGGTCCCCGGGAGAGTGGTCCGCTCCATGGTCTCCCACAGTACAGTACGGGACATCAGTGAAGGGGACAGCCATGATGGTCAGACGTCACTAGGTAAACCTCATTAAATAAATAAATAAATCTTAAAATAATCGGATTTTTTTGTTTTTATATTATTGTGAAAATTTCAGTTATAAAGGTTCTTTTAATAGAAAAATTTAAAATATGCTATCATCTCAGTAAAACATTTATTTAATTCTTATTTTTTATTATTCTTAACAGATGAAAGACTATCCATGAATTAGGGTTCCCTTAATGATCCAAGAGAGGACTTTAATTTAATGTTTATTGCAGGGTTATTTTTTCTTTAAATAATGATTGACATCAAGTGACAAACTTGTAAATAAATATGTTTAATGTAAAGAAAGGGGGTATGAACTATTTTTTTAAACAAAAAATTATAGTAATTTTTTTCTACTGAATGTATTTAGTAAAAAAGTGACGAACATGTTTTGTAATAAATTTGAAATTAGAAATATTTCGTTTTATTTACAAAAATTGATTAAAGAAGACCTCTGGACAGATAATTAGGATGGAGATTGCTTTATTCTTAAATCTATTACAGTGGAACCTGTTTAATTCGACACATGGGCAAAATACTGCCATTTAATTTCATTTCTCCTATATTTATCTATACTTATGTCCTTGATCATTACACGTGGCAATACTACATCTTGTTCATTCCGACACATACATTTGTAATCTGCTCCCCATGTATGTCAGATAAAACATGTAATAAAGATTTTAAGACGATTATTAAAAAAATATGTTATACTTGATGTTCATATTTTGCAGTTTAATACCTCTAAGATTATGCTTTTTCCATCCATGCAGTATTTTGAATGGATGAGCATTTATTATCCATTAATCTACTATACAAACACCCCTTAAATGCATATTATTTTTTTTTAATCAAAAATAAGATAAGCTAAATAGATGAAGTCAGACGTACTGAATATTTCTTTCTACAAATCTAATTATTCCAAAGATATATTTAAATAGCTTGAATTTTACGTGTGGCAAGAAACGCAATGATACTAGATTCGCAATGATACTAGATTTAATGCGTAAATTAAAAATAAAACAATTTTCTGAAGATTAATATCTTTTATTGCTACAGATTATCATTTGAAAAAGAATAAGATATAGATTCTTCTGCTCTTGAGTGCACAAAATACGTCATCGTAGACTAATATCGATATTGTAATTTTTCTTTTCCTGACTTCAAAACACCATAAAACAGATCGGGGGTAAAAAGGTTACAATGTGTAATAGGTGTTTTATCCCGACGTCACAAACGTTCAATGCCGTGCAAAATCAAAGTCATTAGCGAGAATCAAGAATTAAAATAATTTAAACTGATTTTAACTTAGAGATAATTCAAGTATTCTAAATATTAATTCAAATTTGCAAAAAGGACAAGGAGTTAGAAAAAGTAAAAATATAAGCACTGACTCATTGTTTTCTAAAAGATGTTATCTTATATCTGCAACTGTCTTTGCAAATAAAACTAAGCTAACATTAATCAATATGTTTGCAAATACCTTTGCAATTATGAGACTGCATCTAATTAAAAAATGATTCAGCTAGTGCTTAGTAATGACACAAACATCGATATGTGTGTTAAGACAAGTCATCCTCTATCATGCGATGTGTAGACTATGGTACATACACACATGTACCCCCCCCCCCCCCCCCAGAAAATATAGATTACAACAGGGAATTTTTAGTTAAATAAATTTGAAAAGTTTTTAGGACCTAATGATAAGAATTTAAGATGTGTGTGTGTGAAACAAAGGTGCTGTCGTATAGCAACTTATGATGGATGTTGTCGTTTGCAGGTCATACACCAAGGTCAATATAAAATTAGTTTTGGTACCAAAAGAAAAGTTTCTTACAATCTACCTTTTATAATGAAAACCAGAAAATCAGCAACAGTTCAAAAATTATGACCAAAGTTAAATATTTTCAAAAGTAGGGCAAACTGGACAAGGTCAATATAAATTATGCCCGAAGGAATTTCACAAAGAGTACAAAGGTGAAATATAAAAGTCACAGAATCAGCCATTCAAAAGTCATGACCAATTTTTTTTTTTTCAAAAGAAGGTCAAAGACTGAGGTCCAAGTAATGGATTAAAATATTCGTATTCAAGAGAAGCTCTTACCACAAGAGATAAAAAAGGAAAGTAGTAAACCCCTTAGGCTTGCACTGAGTGGCTACGGCCAAGGTTAAACTTTTTTTTAATTTTTAAAAGAAGGTCAAATCCATAAGTTCAAGGTCAAAACTTTTGGTAGTAAAGAAAGTCTTGTCAAAATATATGAGCATGAAGAGTATGATATCAATTAAACAGATCATCTGACAACAAAACGGACCGACCGTCATAAGATAATATGTATGCCCCTGATTCTTGAATATCGGGTGCATAAAAATGTTAATATTACTGTGTAAAATAAAATTTTGTATACTATGGGGAGAAGAGATCTAACTGTAAGTTTCCTCACAAAGATATCGAGACGCCATAATATAATGCACATTCTGTCTCTATGCTATCCATAGTGTTTTTAATCATTCGGATAAATCTAGATCTCTTCTGATGAGTCGAATATATTACATGAACTTTGGAAGATTCTTAATGAAATTAAAATAATAGTTGCAAATGTTTATTTCAATTCAAAGAGAATGAAACATTATATAACAAAACACTCCTCTGACTCTAAATAAAACGGCGAATCCTCACAAATAAAGGGGAGTTTTAGTCCGTCTTCTCCCGTATAGTACGTGTAGTTTCTCTCAGTCACCCAGCGCCATCTACCGTCGTTATGATAAGTCAAAATGAGGCCAAAAATTGTGTCAACTGCTGTCTCGCCTTCGTCGTTAGAATTCCAGTTCTGATACGTCACAGGTGTCCATTTATCAAAAATGAGTCTTTCATTTCCCTCAAATGTCTAAACATTGGCTCGAAATGCAAGTGAACCGTTGAGATCAACTTCTGAAAAAAAAAAAAACGACAAGTAAAAATTATATCAGCCAAGTTTGAAACACCATCGATACAAACTGATTTGTTGCTTAACATCCTGTATACTCTGAAAAAAATAAAAATTTTATCTGCTGTATGAAAATTTGATAGACCTTCAAAGAGAATGTATCCCTTTTTTGCGTCGTGGTATATGTAACAGTATAATATTTTCTAACGAGCATAAGCAAACCCTGGCCAAACTTTATTACAATTTGAACAATAAAGGAAAATAAGTACCTTTAGATACTGTTCGATTCCAAAATATTGAAATTGGAAATTAACAAATTTGATACATTGCAAAAATATATTTTCCAGATTTAATCTGCAGTTTTTTAGTCAGTTTAAAATCGGATTTGTAGAAAAAAAATCTTACTTTTTATCAAAGGTGTTTAAATATAATCTACATAATTTTTGATAAAAGAGTATCATTTTTTAATCGATTGCATATTAGAGAAATTTGACAAAAAAAATTTTGTTATCGTATGCAAGTGATAAAAATGAAGGCATGTTATGTATAAATTGTATAATTATATACCCAGGTGTTTGGGTTTTACGCCTTAAATCCTCCCAAGAAACAACAGCTTGTAATGAAAATTGTTTTGAAAACCACATTGTTTATGGTAAAATTATATGATAATTAGATTGTTTAAACCATGACATCTACTTTGTTCTTTAATTACCCGGATGTATGCTGTTTTCGCCTAAAAGAAGGATATGGAGATAACGAATAGTATTCAATCTCAACGTCCATTAAACAATATACAAAATAAGAGCAGAGCACGGACCTCTGAAACATCAGAGGTGGGATCAGGTGCCATGGAGGAGTGAGCATCCCCTGCCGACCGGTCAACCGCCGTCTGCTCGTAGTCATGATCAGGAAATAACAGAAAAAAATCCGTCGTCAAAACAGTGTATAAATAATGGACTAACAATTGGTATGAAAAACGTCAGTCAGCATTTGACTCAATGATAAATTGTATTTGCTGACAAGGCCTAAAAACCTCCCATATCCGTCACCATACCAGACCGGAAGCTCTTCACCCGGCTCTACGTCACGTGACGTCATATAGAAGATGATGCCCTCGAACGTGATAGGGATGAAATTTTCCTGTTGTTATATTGAGGGAGTCTTGACAAATCGTAACCAATTACTACAGGCCGGATCTTTTGCATCGGTCTTCTGCTTATCTACCTTTGAAACAATAAGATGAAAGTTATTCAGAAATAATTAAGTGTACTGTATATCTTAGACTTAAAAGAATTTAAAATAACAAGCATTATGAGAGTATTGCATCAATAATACTAGTCCCCAACGCGCAGGGGAAACCTGAGACCTGTTCAACAGGGCGAACATTTGCGAGCGCTCTTAAAAATCTGCATAACTCCAACAAAAATGTTCACGAGCGCTCGCTCGGTTGTACCTGTTGTACAGGCCTTAGGTCTCCTCTAAAAATTTAAAAGTACAAAAAAAATATTTTAAAAATCATCGACACGAAACAAAAATTAAACTTGATTCAAATCTCATCAATTTTAAGTCACAAAATCAGCTCAATATAATCAAGGTTGTAAAAAAAAAGAATATCAAAAATGCATGTTTGGTAAAAAATTATATCTTTTTGCCATAACAAACGTTCAAAGTGTGTATCCATGAATGCACTAGACCTAGTTTTTCACTCCTATGACAACTCGTAAATAAAATAAAATCTTGTGTACTATTATTGGTTTACATAAAAAAAAATAGGTCGTGACTTTCTCTTGTAATTCATTACCAGCTTCAACCTAGATATATACATACCTGAACAAATCAACCGATTGACATTCTCGGTTCAAAATTTCTTAAACTTCAAGTTCAAAGTAAAAAAAAAATAATAAAGAAAAAGTTCTTACACATGAAAAAAAAACGTTAAATAAGTTATGGTAAAGATTAAATTTTTGAAAATGTATTCAAAAGCGAATCAAACTTAATGATCAACGTTAAAATACTTGTACCCAAAGAAACGTTTATACATATGGAATACACGAGTGAAATATTTAAACCATAGCTCAAATGACCAAGATTTAAATTAAAGAAATTTTCCAAAAGAGGCGATTCCAAAATGAAGGTCAAAATGTCAAATAAAATATTAAAACTCAGGAAAAGGTCCTTTCATATATTTTTTTTACACCTGTGATATATGAAATCCATAGCTGAAACCAATCTAACGTTATAGTCATGGTAAATTTAGTCTTATTTATCCACTTACAGATAAATCAGAAAAAATCACAGGCAGAAGAAGATATGTCTGTTTTGGATTCTTGGATTACAAGTGCATAGAAATTAATAAAAAGCAAATAATGTTCAAATTATCAGCAGAGCATTGACATTTATTGAATTAAAATACTAAATAATTAGAAGACCTTAAATAACTTAAGTTTATGATTGAAGAACAGCAGAACATAATATACACTGCAGCTTTCCTTATTTTATATATATACATAATATGATTTCTATAATTTATACAGTATTTTACCTACTTTAAGTAAGCTTTGCAAATTGGTCTGTTCTTCTTTAGTTATTGCCGTAGACTTTTAAGGTTTTTAATCGGATGGTTACACGATTTCAGGGTTTTATAAAATCTACAAGTCCTGTCACTGTTTACTGCGGGGGATGGACGGTTTGTAACTTATATCAAAACTAAAAGTACAAAAAATAATTCATATTACATGTTTTTGTTGTTTTCACGTAAGATTTTAAAAATGTGACTATTTAGAGTGAATATCATAATATGGGAACCCTGCAAATGTTTTTAGTAATATTTTAATCTTTTTTTAAAGGCCATTCAAAAACGCGTAGATGGATCTGTGATCCTTGACAGGAACTGGGCAGATTATAAGAATGGTTTTGGTTCACCGGAAAGTAATGTCTGGTTTGATTAATCACTTTCATACAAGGGTTATTATCTGCTTCAAAGTTTGTCAAAATGTCGTTATCGTGTCAAATAAAAGAAAAGTAGCGTATCAAAGATCTGATTTGAAGACTATCGTTTTTAATAGATAAACATTTGTATTAAAAACTTAGAAAAAAATGATTGAAACTCATTAAGTGGTGAAGTTTTGATGAAACCGAATTAAGCATCAGTGTTTTTTCTGCTTGGAAGAAAATTGTTTTTTCATTACGGTACATTCATATTTTAATAGAATTAATGTCATTCGATGCACCTTTCAGCTGATTTTAAATGTATTGTAATGCAGAAAATGACGTAATCCATAAAATAACAAAAAATATCTCATTATACCCGCACTTTCTGAAGAAAGTTCGGGTATATTGTTGTTACTCATGTCCGTCCGGCCGTCACACTTTTCTTCCCTGAAGTCCTCTTACACTTTACACAGTAGCCTAATCATCTTTTGGAAGATAGTTGCCCAGATAGCAAGACTATGTTGGGCCAACATTGGCAAAAGGTTGTATGGTTGGCGTTGGGGAAACAACGTTGGGCCAACGTTGGACCAATGTCACCATGCCAACCTTCTCGACCATGACAGAATTCCTATGTTGGCCCAACGTTGGTCCAACGTTAGCAACTTCCATTCACTTTACTTCCCAAGGAAGGAGGGATGTTGATGTTGGTCCAACGTTGGCCCACTGTTTGTAATACACTCTTGAAGAAAGTGTCTTTTAAAGTTGGTAGTAGTATGTTGGCCCAACGTTGGCCCGATGTTTGAAATACACCCTTAAAGAAAGTGTCTTTTAAAGTTGGTAGTAGTATGTTGGCCCAACGTTGGCCCGATGTTTGTAATACACCCTTAAAGAAAATGTCTTTTAAAGTTGGTAGTAGTATGTTGGCCCAACGTTGGCCCGATGTATGTAATACATCCTTAAAGAAAGTGTCTTTTAAAGTTTGTAGTAGTATGTTGGCCCAACGTTGGCCCGATGTATGTAATTCATCCTTAAAGAAAGTGTCTTTTAAAGTTTGTAGTAGTATGTTGGCCCAACGTTGTCCCGATATTTGTAATACACCCTTAAAGGAAGTGTCTTTTAAAGTTGTTAGTAGTATGTTGGCCCAACGTTGGCCCGATGTTTGTATTACACCCTCAAAGAATGTGTCTATGAAAGTTGGTAGTAGTATGTTGGCCCAACGTTGGCCCGATGTTTGTTATACACCCATAAAGAATGCGTCTTATCAAGTTGATAGTAGTATGTTGGCCCAACATTGGCCAAATGTTTGTAATACATGGATCCTTAAAAAGTGTTTTATCAAATTGCCAGTAGTATGTTGGCCCAACGTTGGCCCAATGTTTGATATACACCCTTAAAGAAAGTGTCTTATCAGATTGGTAGTAGTATATTGGCTCAATGTTTGTAATACACCCTCAAAAATGCCTTATCAATTTGGTAGTACATTGTAATATGTTGGCCCGATGTTAGCACGAGTGTTCTTTTGTTTAGGTGTTTCAAAGATGGGATATTTATATTGGGCCAACGCTGGCCCAATTATTATACTGCCAGCTAAAGATGGTGTCAATTTTAGCTGCTGGACTGACATTCTATGTCCATGCTTTTAATTGGATGACTGTTTTTGTTTAGATCTGATATATTCAAAATTTTAAATTTTAACTTAAGTGATCACAGCACCAAAGAGTGTTTTATTATATTTTTTGAATTGTGCACATGCATGATTATTTATTTGAAATAAAACCCTTGAAATTATGAATTTTTCCATGAGCGTTGTATTCATGAGAATTTAGAGAAGACTGAATACGTTCTCAGGAACAGGATGTGAATGAAGCCTACATATACATAAATCAAAATGACACAGCTTTATAATTAAATTGAAACAAAAGTTAGGCGTTCGCTATCACGTGACCAAACTGTGGAGTGAGCTGTCAGATTCAATTGCTCACAGGTGGTGATAATGCAGGGCAAGCAAGAAGAAGTGAAATTTAAATTTGTGGATTATACACTTGATATACAGCTGCATTTAGAAGCGATGTAAGTATCTTTATTCTTATTTATTCAGGTTAACTGTTAAAATTGATTCGGAATTCATTCTTGTCATGTTTTTGCACACAAGCACTGTAAGTTAAGGTTAAATAAGTTAAATTAAGTTGTTTCTATCTATCTAATTCTTAACTGTCTATTACAGACACGATTGTAACAAAGAAATTCAGTCAGAGACTGCAAGGAAAACAAATGTTGTGGCGGTACATGTAAATAACAATGAAATCGAAGACCATGCATAAAGAAGTGTATAAAGTATGAGTCCGTATGACAAAGATCAAGATGAAGAAAATGGGAGGGGACGAAGGGACGGAAAAAGAGCGGGAATACAACAAAAGGACTATAATAAAGGAAGTGAGCCCTGATTAATGTCTATTTTAAAATTTATTTTGTAAATTATGATTGAATTGATGTATATAAAATATTATCACAGTGAATCATTAGTAATGTTTTCATTGAACATGTCCATGTATGCATTATGAATGCAGATTGAATTGTGTATTAATTATTTTAAACAGTCATAAAATAGGTTTATGTAAAGAATCACTTAACTAATTGCAAATGTTTCTATGTAATAACTACGTTGGCCCAACAATTTGCCATCTGACATTGTAAAAAAAGGGTCAACATTGGGCCAACCTAACCAAACAGTTGTTAAGGTTGGCTGTTAGTTGGCATACACTAATAACTACGTTGGCCCAACAATATGCCATCTGACACTTCAACAAAGGGCCAACGTTGGGCCAACCTAACCAACCAGTTATTAAGGTTGGCTGTTAGTTGTCATACAATTATACCTACGTTGGCCCAACAATATGCCAACATGTTGGACCAACGTTGGGCCGATGAGCAAAATTACCGTGGGCCAACGTAAGGTTACCAACAGTGGGCCAACGTTGGAAAAAAAATTGGGCCAACGTTGGCCCAACTTTGTCTTGCTATCTGGGAGGTGGTGTCATGTAGATGTGCAGTTAGGTTTTGGAATTTTGATTTTATCCCGGGGGGTCAAATGGGTGTCGAAAAATGACGTTTTTTATGCAAAAAGCCCCTTCTTCCCTGATCTCCTCTTACATTTTACTCACCAGCCTAATCATCTTTTTTGAGATGGTTTGTGGTGTCATGTAGATGTGCAGTAAGGTTTTGGAATTTTGATTTTGCCCAGGGGGGTCAAATGGGGGTTTAAAAATGACTTTTTTTATGCAAAAAGCCCCGTCTTCCCTGAACTCCTCTTACATTTTACTCAGCTGCCTAATCATTTTTTGGGTGATGGTTGGTGGGGTCATGTAGATGTGCAGTAAGGTTTTGGAATTTTGATTTTGCCTCGAGGGGTCAAATGGGTCTCGAAAATGACGTTTTTTTTGCAAAAAGCCCCTTCTTCCTTGAACTTCTCTTACATTTTACCCAGCAGCCAATCACCTTTTTGGAGATGGTTGGTGGATTCATGTAGATGTGCAGTAAGGTTTCTGGATTTAGATTTTGCCCTAGGGAGTCAAATGGGGGTCGAAAAATGACGTTTTTAATGCTAAAAGCCCTGTCTTCCCTGAACTCCTCTTACATTTTACTCAGCAGCCTAATCACCTTTTGGGAGATGGATGGTGGTGTAATGTAGATGTGCATTAATGTTTCGGAATTTTTATTTTGCCCCGGGGGGTCAAATGGGGGTCGAAAATGACGTTTTTTAAGCAAAGAGCTCCATCTTCCCTGAAATATTCTTACATTTTACCAGCAGCCTAATCATCTTTCGGGAGATCGTTGGTGGGGTCATGTAGATGTGTAGTAAGGTTTCGGAATTTAAATTTGCCCTGAGGGGGTCAAATGGGGGTCGATAAATGATGTTTTTTAATGCAAAAAGCCCCGTCTTCACAAAATTTTACTTCATTTTACACAGTGGCCTAATCCTCTTTTCGGAGAGGTCACTCTTGAAATTTTGGTAAAACATCAAGGTACAGGTGTAAAAAATCATAGCATGTTGGGAAACATCTTGTTATGGGTAATGTACTCGTGAAATGTGAAAGTAGTATCTCTTCCCAATCAAAAGGAAATACAACACTATTGAAAAGTAAGTTAAACTTCAAGGTCACAGAGTCAACGAGTCCTGATACATTTGAAAAGGTCTTATCACAAGTAATATACATGCAGGTATAATATGAATGCCTTTTCATTTATCTTTCAAAATGATCCATTTAAAACAATTAATTTGTTTATGACAGTAGGTCAAACTTCAAGGTCATTGGTAATAAAAATCAGAGTGTATTTAGAGAGGTATTGTCCCAGTTAAATACTAATACACATGTTTAATATGAAAGTTCTGTCTCTTCTCATTCAAAATATATGACCATGATGACCAAGGTTAAATTTATTGTGACAGATGGACAGACTGACAAACAAATTAGATTTAATGTCCCCTACCTTTAGCGAAAATGGGGGACAATAAATGTTTTGCTGTTCTTCGGAAGAAGTTTATGTTGAAAAAAGTCCCCTGCATGTCCAAGAAAATTGGTTGAAATTGACCCAGTGGTTCTTAAGAAGTTAAGAATGTGAAAAGTTTGCAGACAAACAGATGGACGACAGAAAACAGTACATTTCAGAAGAAAGTATGCTTGTAAAAAGTGAATCAAGGTGCTTTGAGTAGCAAAAAAGCTAAACTGGTGTATCTAATTCATCCGCAGAGCTTAGTATATTTTAAAATGCACAACCTTTTCAACTCTTATAATATTTTTTTTAAAATAGTTATATCACCATGTTTGATTCAAGGGAGAACTAGAGATATGACCAGAAGTATATCTGTTTAATATAAAATATGTACATGTATACTTCTTTTTTAGTAATTGATTGTTTGTTGTGACAGCAACTATTATGGCAGCTTTTGGCCAAGGTTGAAGGTTCTCAAATGTAAGTCAGAAATTGTTAGATTCAACGAGAAAGTCTTTTCACAAGGAATTCACATGTGAAATAAGAGAGAAATCCCTAGTACTTCCTCACCTGTTCAAAAGTTATTGCCAAGTTTAAAGTTAAATTGGGTTTAACTCTAGGGTTAAGGTCAAAAATATTCATACCTATTGAAAGTTCATAATGATTGCACATGTTAAGCATGAAAGTCCTAGCACCAAGTGTTCAAAACTTAGGCCAAGTTTAAAGTATTTTTTTGTAAAAGTGGGTCAAACTTTAAGGTCAAGAGATCAAGAGGTCAAAATTGGTGGTACCCTTTAAAAGGTTTTGTCAAAAGAAATTTACCTATGAAATGTGGAAGCCATGATAGCCCAATCCACTTAAAACATATGGGCAAGGTTAAAGTTTCTGTACAAACAGAAATAAACACTGGAAACAAAATGTGTATGTACAAGCAAATGGAAAAAAATTTCTACTATTATTGAGTCATAAGGTCAATTGTCATTTCAGGTACAGGGAGTCAGTGACAAGGGAGATCAGACCCCCCCCCCCCCTGGAATTTGCAGTTATCTTAATAAGACTGTTTACTGAAGAGTATAAAAATGACTCTGGACATCCTCCCCCTTAGAAAACATGGACCCCATCATCATTGTTTTTATTATTTTTTTTTTATCTGCTTCTCAGGAAATCTTGGGCTAGATATTTTTTGAATGAGGTGTGACACCCCCCCCCCCTTTCCGAAAAGAATTCTGGATCTGCGCCTGTATATATACCGAATGTCCGCAACTGGAGATTACTCGACAATGTGAAATTTGTCGACTGTGGCATGCGATGACCTTTGACCCTCTTTGAACTTCAACCTAACCATTTGCATTTATTTATTGTTATGCAATCTTTACTAAATCTTGGACTTACCAAATGTCATAGGTCCTGTCAACGAATTCATGAAATATAATCCATATAATCCAATTCAAACACAAATGATTTTAACTGACCACACTGTCTGTCAGCATACATGTGCTAAATAATCTAATTCGGCAAACCATTGCTGATTCCGTCGCCTTCATTAGATGAAGTATGATTCGGCCGACGTGTGCCAAGTGGTGATATCTAAAAATATGATATGGGTGACAAACCCACTGTAAATGTAGAAATTTTAAATAAGATGTTCACACGTAAAACTGTTTAGTACAAGACAACAATTTCAAACTATCAAAATAAACGATGTTTTAACATAACTTTGCCATCTAGGTCTATTTTAAAATTTTAAAATAAAATGTGTGAGAGAGAGAGAGTGTGTGTGTGGGTGTGGGTGTGTGATGGTGGGGGGATAGGCATTGACAAATTAATTGGGTTGTATTTTCAAGGTTTTTTAACCTGACCAAATACTAAAATCAGTTTGCACATTTTGATAAATTCATCAAAAACGATTTATAAAAATAAAATAATATTTTATGTCGTTGAGAAAGTAAATTTAAAAAGTTCCAAATTATGGGCAAAATATTTATCAAAATCTAGGAAAGTAATTTACTTCATTTACCAAATTCTGTTATTTCAGACTGGTAATGAATTAAGTATACAAAAAACATATATGAGGCTCATAGATCATATGGTCACCTGAAAATTTTATGCTTAATTTGACGAATACATGTAGGGTAATAATTATAGAATTATTTTGACTTTTTCCTTGGAAAGTCCCATATGAAAGAGTTTGTATTTAGAGGCTAACACCTTAGTGCGGGTATTACTGTCTCATGACAGCATCTAGTTCCTGTATGTGTCCATTACTGTACAGAATGGTACAACGTTGTATGAAATGTACAATATATTCTCCGATGAAACAGGAAAATATCAACACTTTTTTGGAGAACCTCCACAGGAACCTTAGGTAAGTTTTCACATGCCAAATTCCTCAACTTGATTTCAAACCATGCATACCATCATCTTCTGTGCATTTTAAGATATTAATGTAGATCGCCAGTTTGCTAAAGTCACAAAAGGCAATAGGATTTGTCGTTGGACGCGTTCATCCTTTAATAAGCTAGTGTAAACAATTTTAGCAGTATGCTGAGATATTGAGATCAAGATGGTCTTTAAAAATAGGCTTTAACGCTTTTATTTTGTGTGTATGCACCTGTCTATACTGAGTTACCATAGCCAAATTGTTGCCTTCAAGTTTAATTTTGTATTCACTTCTCTACTTTTACAAACTGTGTTTTGTTTGTTGAAGAGAAAGTACATGATGATTGGTGTAAAAGGGGTGATTGTTAAGATTCCAAAAAAAGGAGCTCGAGCCCTGAGCAATTGTAACAACTGGAGGGGAATCACTCTATTGTCTGTGCCAAGGAAGATCCTGGCCAAAATAATCATCAAAAGAATGCCAGACGCCGTTGATGCTGTATTGAGAAAAGAGCAAGCAGGATTAAGAAAATATAGAGGATGTACTGACAAGATCTTTGCAATCCGCAACATCATAGAGAAGTGCACAGAGTGCCAGAGACAACTGTATGTAAACAGCAGACTGGCCAAGGCCAGGAGAGTATTTAGGGAAATGTAACATCTGGAGGTCTGTACAGTACATCCCCTGCACCAAGCTGAAGCTTTACTAAAGCTGTGTTGTATCAACTTTCTTTTATGGATCGGAGTGCTGGAGAATAACGGAGACAAATCTTGGCAAACTACGATCCTTCCATACCGAATACTCAGGATTTTCTGGCCCGAGAAGATAACAAACGAAGACCTGCTGAGCAGATGCAGACAAGAGGACATGGGTACCATCATAACCAAACGCCCATGGAGGTGGATTGGACATGTTCTCAGAAAAGACAAGAACTAGAACTTGAACAGCATTGCATTGGACACTAGAGGGCAAAAGAAAGAGGGTAAGGCGTAGAACATAATGGCGAAGGACAGTAAAAGTCGAGATGAAGGCAATGCACCAGACCTGGGGATCATTGACAAGGCTAGCCCAGGACAGACAAGGGTGGAGAAAGTTTGTTGCTGCCCTACACACCACAGGGTGTAAAGGAAGAAGACAATGATGATTGCTAAAGGTAGACTACATACAAATACAACCATGATTTAATTAGTTTTAGGTTTGTTATTGAAATACACTCTTAACCAATATCAAAATAATTATACATTTTAGTAGTGGTTGAAACACAAGCCTGAATATGTGATTATGTGATACTTTTATGCGCAACAACATTATCTGAACAAAGTTCAGGTATAAACTTTAAAAAAAAGAGAAAGGAATGTGTCGAACAATACGTTAATGTTCTTCATAAACTATCGTTGGTACATTAATTTTTCCTACTAGTCATTTTTATCTTGGGAGGGAGTGCGATGGATGGGTAAGAAAATTATCAACCCATCACATAATATTATAAACATCACAAGATAAATATATGTACGTCCTACATGTATACAATGTACATCATCAATCTACTGTAAATCAGTTGCAAAATTTTGATTTAAATTCTGGCACATTTTTATATCGATGAAAATGATGTAAAAATTCGTTTAAAAATGTTCTGAAATCCGAAAAGATTTTTTTCTTACATTAATGAAGATTTGTTTTAATTTTCCCGAACTTTCTTGAGTCAATTGAGAGAGAAAAAAATGACTTCTATATTTTTTTTATTGAAATAGTGAATAGACCTTGCTGGTAAACTATAGCAATATTTGCATGAACGTGATGAATATTAAATAAACGCTTTATTTATTTTTTTTTAGAAAGTTGTTGATTTCTTTTCAAGTTACGTAGACATACGAAAATAATTGCGTCTCACGAACGAAATATAATATCGTGATGAAAATAAAATACTTTTAATGAGAAAATGGTAAAACTTAAAAGTTATTTTGTTGCAAGAAATTGAGCCAATTTTTTTTTTCATAGATAGATTCTAAATCATATTCATTGTGATGAGTAATAAAAAAAATTATCAGCTTAATTCTTGTCTTATTACTATGGATTTGAAATGCGTATAACGGCTTAAAAGGAACATTTTATTATATATATATCATGAAAAAAATCACTTGTTCTAATCAGTATTTGTGCATTTTAATTACAATTAAACTTTAGTGACACCTGATATTACTTATGATGTATAAGATGTATAAGATGTATGTATTTCTTCTGATTGTATTATCCTAGTGACACCTGCTACTACTATGATGTTTAAGATGTACGTATTTCTTCTAATTGTATTGTCTTTCTGACACCTGGTATTAATTATGATGTTTTAAGATGAACCTATTTTTCCTCATTTCCTTATTGTCTAGGTGACATTTTGATGTTTTAGATGTCCATACTCGTTCTCCCCTAATTGTATTATTTAAACTCCATTATGAGCTTTCGTGTTTTTCGATTTTAAATATTTCACTTTCTACTCGGCAATCTAAAAAATATATTTAATTAAATGGAATTTATTTATGAAGTTGTTAAAACACTTAATTAGAACCATTGTTGTAATTTCAATGCTATTAGAGAAAGGAATATAGACAAGCTATGATTAAAAAATAATAATAAAACAAAAGACCGAATCTGAAAGTTGACATAGGGTCTTGAGTTATAGCATTTTGACATCAGAACGAACGCTAAATTTGTTTGCAATCTACTTTATTGTATTTTTATGAAATTAGAACACGTCATTTGTTCATTCCTTTTACGTATTTTTCTGAAAGGTATCTTCAAATAATTCTGTGTTGTTAATTTGATAAAAAAATATCAAAAGATGACGAAGATGATTGTTTTCTGTATTCTGTTTGATAAGACAATCTTCAAATAATTCTTTGTTGTGCTAATTTCATAAAAATATCAGAATATTACGAAGATTATTGTTTTTTTATTCTGTTTGATAAGACAAATATTCAGCTCAATGAAAAAATCACAAAACTCAGAGCACAAGCAGAAACGAGAATGTCTTAAATATCTTACATTACATGGACATATCGAAAAGTACCCGTAGGAAAATCCTAGGAATTAGGAAAGCAAATCATTTTGATTGAAAAAAAGATCACATTAACAAGGCACATTCTTTAAAACACATACATGATACATTAAAATAAAAAAATGAAATATCAACACTGGGTATTCAAATTCATACAAATTTCAGTAAATCTAGCATTAAGTGGAGTGCCGACTGATGTTTCTCACGCTAACTGTTATATCACTATTTATTCACTGTTTTTCTTTCTTCAGTTTGATCATCATAAGGAACAAGAGGTGTGTGATTCTCTCAACAGGAAGGCTTACTTATCCAAAGCACCCGATCCCAGCTCTGATTGATAAAGGTCTTTGTTTGATACTCAATTTGCTAACGAATGCTTTTCATATATTTTGTTAGTCTATTATTTATACACATAACTGACTAAGGATTTTTCCGTTATATTCTGTTCATGACAAGGAGCACACTGCGGGTGTGACTGGTCGTCAGGGGATGCTCCATGGCACCTGATCCCACCTATGCTGTTTCAGAGGTTCGTCTTTGCCATGCTCCTATTTTGTATTGTTTTATGGACTTGATTTTGAATACTGTTCGTTATCTTCATATGTTTTATTGAATTTATGATGACAGTACCATAACATTTAATCTTTATATTCATGATCTATTTCCACAAAATTACACCAGACTTTATTTTTACTTAAGATCCTGCTCTTAAGAGTTTGGGTTAGGGAGTGGAAATATGTTGTTAAATCAATGATTTCGCTTTAAGTGAAGATTTTATAGATTTTCTTATTGATACGATAACCTTGTCAAAAAAATGAGTTCATGCTTAATTCCTATGTTAATTGGCATTTGTATACAAATTTTCTCACTTTGAATTGTTTGGTTATTTTCGGTTGCTCGATCATGACAAGGAGCTCACGGCAGGATTGACCGTAGAATGGGAATACGTAATCCTCCCTATTTTTTGTGATATGCTAGTTCTCATGACATCATGATTCCATGAACCCAATATGTCTTGTAATTTTTTAAAAGTATGTCTGTTTCTATGTGCAGTTTAACCATTACGAGGGCCGTTAAAAGATTACGCGGACTTGTTGCATAGAAAAAAAAATTGACGACATAATTGGGCCAAATGTCACACATAATATAAAATATCTTTACTTATATGGTCTTTAAAATTTCATTTCAAAATGTTGTAAATTGATACATTGTATCAATTTTGGGTGATTAATCAGGACATATCATTAAGTCACAGAGGAGCAAAGTCTTCGTAGGTCACGGATATTATAAAAAATGCGAGATTGAAGTTCATTTTCTAACATTTTCCCGAGAGTTACTGTACAGTTTTAGTTACCTTATCTACTATACATAATAATAATAATAATAATAATAATAATAATAATAATAATAATAATACTTCATTTAAAGAAGGTAGCCCGATTAGTGCACGCACTATTCTTCCCCGGGGCCTTCTGTAGACAAAAATCAATATACATACATATACAAATACACACAATCAAATAAATAATCATAAGTTATTTCGACATTGTTTTACAAATATTTTGACTTGATGTTTGAAAGCATTCAGTGTTTGAGACATTTTTTTACGTACAGGTAAATTATTCCATAAGATAGCACCAGAGTATTGAAAGGAGTTCTCAAAGAGTTTACAGTTACGAGCTGGTACACACAAGTCTAAATTAGATTCTGATCGAAGATTGTATTGATTATTACACTGGAAGTTAAACATACTATTTAAATAAGTAGGGTGAGAGTTGAACAATGATTTATATAACAAAACATATTTATTTACAATAAGTTGCTCATACACTGTGAGCCAATCTAGTTTCTCAAAGAGAGGCTGTGAGGGCGCATCAGGAGGAGCATCTAAAATACATCTTGCAGCGCGTTTTTGAAGCTTATATACTCTGTCAAGATTTGAGTGAGATGTATTACCCCAAATAGTTAGACAATAATCAATTGAAGGCATAATATATGCATTGTAAAACAGCTTGCGTGTATGAATAGGAAGAAACTTTTTAATTCTACGGAGGGCAGAAATTTTACGTGACAGTGTTTTACAAACATGGTCAATATGTACATTGTATTGTAAAGAATTATCTAAATAAACTCCAAGAATTTTTTCATTTGATACAATATCAAGTTTTTTGTTTGATACAAATAGATTAATTTCATTCTCAGAAAAAATTGATCTCTTTTGATGCGTACCAACTAACATGCATTTGGTTTTTGTAGCATTTAGAACCATTTGATTTTGAGAACACTATTTTTCTATAAAAGCTATATCCGTTGATAATGTATCTACAACAGTTTGACAATCTTTACTTGATGCATGTAAAGTGGCATCATCTGCAAATAATTCTAATTTGGATTTTGTAATACATAAAGGAAGATCATTAATGTAAAATAAAAACAGAAGAGGACCTAGTATAGATCCCTGTGGAACTCCCGCTGTGACTTGCTGATAAGATGAATGTTTGTTGGACAGATGGACACTTTGAAGTCTCTCACTTAAGTATGATCTGAACCATTGTAAAGTTATTGCATCAAAGTTATAACATTGTAGTATTTTAAGTATAATATCATGATTGACAAGGTCAAAAGCTTTACTGAAATCAAGAAAAACAGTACCAACAAGTTTACCTTGGTCCATTTCATTTAACCATTCATCCGTAATTTTTGTAAGGGCTGTTTGGCAAGAATGTAGTTCTCTGAAGCCTGATTGAGAATCTACTATAAGATCAAAATCCGAAAAAAGAGATCGTATATATTTTGCCACATGTTTTTCAATAATTTTTGATAATGTTGGTAAAATAGAAATAGGCCTATAATTATTTGGATCTAATCTGTTTCCTTTTTTAAAGACTGGGGTAACTTTTGCAAGTTTAAAACTGTCGGGGAAAATACCAGTTATGATACTTGTATTTATAATATGGGTCACAGGTTTATATATTATTTGTGAAGTAAGTTTTAATAGACGTGGCCCGATGGTATCAACACCTGAAGATTTACTTATATCTAGTGTATTGAATAAGGTTAGTACTTCGTCATGATTTATGAGCGGGATAGAAAACTTGTCTGCACCTAATTTAGACTTAAGAAAATCTAAAAGATTTGTAAAGTCATTTTCCTCCTTATTTATGCCTGAAAGAAGTTCTTCAGAAATATTTGAAAAATGAGAATTAAACAATTCTACTATTTCTTGTGTATCCTCTGTGATGTAATTATTTTTAGCAAGTGCAGCTGGAATATAATTACGAGATTTAGAAGCTAAACGGTTTAATACATCCCACATTTGTTTTGGATTTTTGTTTAGTTCTATAGCTGTTTTATAATAATTAATCTTGGCGTTTTCAATTACATCAATAAAGCATATTTTTTTAAACCAAAAACTCAGAAATAGGGTGATATTGGTGACTCTCAATTACGTTCTTTACCGTCCGGATCAGGTTTTCGTCGATTATGTTCTACCCTTTTGGTCTAACGGTCTAAAATTCCAATATACTATTTATAGACAAATGTCACGAATAGCCTAGTTTACTACATGCTTTATTCTGCATATTTTGGATCTATGTTGACGATATCTCAATCATTACACATAATTTAACAAAACTGTGGTGCTCCGTCAATTTAAGAGACGTCATTTTCATAGGAATCGTATCGGGAAAATCACTTTATTTCTTTTAGTACTCCAAATATTACGTCAGAAATGTAAATACATAGTGATAGAACAAAAATAAGATATTTGAGAAAATAGTGGAAAAATATCGCGATTATAGAAAATTACTGAGTTAAATTTGTGATTCTGCATGTTTGTGTTTCAAATTTTTGTCGTGCTCCGTACCTCTCCATCTGGGATATCAACACAGCGATAATTTTTGGAGACTTTTTTAAAGATACAAATTTCGTAAAAATATATTGAAATCTTTAAGATACATATTTCTCTGAGATTTCAGCAGTACTTCTTTGAACTAAAGGATATTGCGTCAGACT